>NW_026859137.1:0-23356 GCF_026571515.1 Ruditapes philippinarum | reverse complement strand
TTTTCAGGGGGAGGGCCGATCGCTAATGTTGTAAGAACTTGGGCCCAACCCTTTTGCTATTTGTTATTTTGAAATAAATTTGTTTCTCTGTATATCTACATGTATATATTAGCAATAAAATTTGATTAAACTAAACCCAAGTAACATTAATTTTGGAACACCCCTCGTATTCTACATTCATTTATAGTATCACAACACATGCCATCAATAGAACAGATGATCAATCTCACTAATGATTCATTACGATACTGACATACAAAAAGAAACGTACTTTATAGTTAATTTGATTGCATCCCCTTTCTATAAGTTCGCCGTTTGTATAAGAAAAATATAATAATCTATTAAAAACTTGACATGATATAAAGAGTAGGTATTTAAGGTTTTTTTACTATTAAACCTATATAACCTTAGAGTATCCATCAAATCGTTAATATCTAAATCTGTTTATCTATTACTCACAATAGTTTGTAACAGAAGTCACTTCTATTAACAGCCGCATATATGATTTAGTTAAAGTCAGCTTTTATTATTTTAGCCAACAAAAGTCATTGTTTTTATTCACTGCGGGGATGATGCTTCTCCTGTATTTAAATAAAGCAAGTGCAGGGTGAAAAATTGGTCCTCGGTACGTGTATGTCGTTGAGAAGACACAGTGCACCGGCAGATGATCGAAAAAAGCAATGCTACGTGTAAGACGGCAAGTTCGCATGTTTTCTACAGCTGGGGGTAACATTTAAGGCTTGCATGAAGTTAACTGACGGTATCCTGACTTAAGTCGAGGTAGGTGGCTCTTCTAAGTAGGCTCTGAGTCAACGAGGATGATGTGCTAGGGTGCGTAAGCCCCTAGCACGATTAGACGGCTTGAATGACAGACATTTTGCTGGCCCAAACAGCCCTTTTCAGCGATACCCTTTTATATTGTCTAAGGTTACTGTACATTTAGGTTCTCATTGACTGCCGTGGGTAAATTATCACCACTTTATGCTTCAAAATTAATTCTTTAAGGGCATAACTGGTGACGTGTCGAGGGTCCGTACTCGACAGCAAAAGCTGCATTTTGTGCCTGAAAGGGCGGCGGATGGTCCCTCATTAAGCATTACATACATATATACATTACATACATACATACATACATACATACATACATACATACATACATACTACATACATACATACATAACATACATACATACATACATACATACATACATACATACATACATACATACATACATACATATTATACATACATACATACATACATACATACATACATACATACATACATACATACATACATACATACATACATACATACATGAAAGAATCAGTACTCCGACATCCCTTCGCGGCGTGCACCTCGCTCGGAGTACATAGGTCACACCAGACGGATGACCTAATTAGGTCACTTTGCTGGTGTGACCTAACTAATGGCGAAGGGTGTGGCTCTTAAAAGATGCTGATGCGTCCCGAAAGCGGTGCCTTTCTTCTACTGTCTACTGTGTTCAACGATGGGAAGAACTTGGTCCTGGGGAAAAGATCACTACGACCATAGACGGTTTTAGAAGACCTCCGTTGCGGCTCAACGGTCAGCGACCTATAGATGCAATTTAACAAAAAATTCCGACCAGCAACGTAACAGAGAATGATAGTATGTGACATATGGCATAGCCGGCTCCCAGTATAAAACAACTTAAAGATCATCATCGAAAGATTCAGTCTGGTCCCGTCCGTGGGAGAGTGGAAACGAAGTCGTAAATACCTGGTACACAGAAATCTTAGATATCTGGTACTAAGAACGTTTTTTTTACGAAGTTAGTTTTAATTTGGCTCAGTGCGGTTAAGGTTGAAGTGGTAATTATATTTACTTGTACACAGAAATCTTAGATATCTGGACCTAAAAATATCTTTGCTGCTGAGAGTTCAATAGTTAAACTGTTTGTTGTCCGTGTAAGAGTTGGATAGAAGTGACATTGCATTTACTAGTACACAGACATCTAAGATATCTGGCGCTCGATACACGCCAAGTATTACAATATTAAGTTTAAATATGTAAATCAACATTAATGATACTAAGATATGAATGGGTTCAAAAAACCCATTGTGGACATGGTATCTTAACTAATTATATGCCTACTTTATAACTTCGAAATTATGATAATGGTCGTTTGAAAAAAAGCATTGCCAATATAAATAGCAATTCAAAATTAATGTAAACATTACCTGTATTTTATGTTAGTTTATGTTAGACTACTTTAATATACGTTAATGAAAGTCTATTCACCTTTAGGTTTGTTCTCACATGTAATGTCCTCCAAAGTTACATGTACATACATCAAGACATAGTAGCCTGTTTAAATAAATCAATCATAATTATAAAGGTAAATTTACTCTTGTCATAAGTCACCTGGCCTAAAATACAACAAACATGAAAGTTAAATGAAAATACAATGACGTTATCATGTATATACATGAAACATAGTAATAACATTATCAGTCATCATTGAAAATATATAAAAAGAATAAGTTAAGTCATAAATAAATCAGTGTTTCAGTGCGTTGGTTCACGGGTTTGTCATACATTAATGTAGTAAAAAGATAGATGGAGTCATTCTTACACAAAAAAGATTATTTCAGTAAGCTTTGATACAAACATCATTTTTTATAATCTTATATTTCTCAAATATTACACATTTATATACGAAATGAGTATTTAAACAAAAATTATTCATTATCTGAACATGAAAAAGAACAAAAAAGCGCTCAAACCATTAAAAGTTTCTCGCAGAAGTTCCTCGTTATTTTTCGAATAATCTGATTGGCCTGAAAAATACAACACCATTTTTTCTACAAATTCACAGAAAAAGTCATGTAAAAGACGCAAAGGATACTCCTTTCTTTTGTTTTCTTAACTTTATTCTTATATATAAGTGAAGTTCATTTAGTATTTTTGTGAGCCACATGTCATTTTGAATGTTTTGCCGGATAAAAAGTATAAAAAGTGCAACATATGCATTTAAAGTTTAATTTGAAGCATTTGTAAGTTAAGTTGCAACATATCGGCGGGGAAAGCTTAAATTTTAATTCACATTACTGGGCTATAAACCTTTACTGAAAATAGGATCTAGAAAACCATATTTTGGACGCGACATACACTAATTATATAACTTACTGTAGATGTAACAGTTCAATACAAAGAGTTTAAGAAATGTACGTATAATTAATATTACCTCCGACCTTGTAACTCTCTGGATAGAAATAACAAAACATCAAAGGCTGCTCGGTTAATAACCATCTGTTAGCTGACGGAACGGATGTAGATAATGACCTTTGTGACGACTTATACCCTCCATTGAAGTCTGGACATTCCATATTATTCAACTAAAAAGACGTCAGTAACAAACAACAACAAAAACAACAAAAATAAAAGGAAGGCAAACATTGCAGCATGACACATCATGACTATATGTTCCTTCGTATGCAATATCCTAAAAATTGCATGCATTAAACCTTCCGACACTTTGCGACGAATTAAGAAAATTATATAAGAGTCTTCATTTTAGAATGATCAAAACTTTATTACAATTACTTTATGGTCGTGTACTTTCATAATTAAATAACTATTAAGGGGAGATTCAACCACGTTTCCTTTTGTTCCTAAATATATTTACTTATGATGAGTTAGTTTGCAGTGGAATAATGCTATAGGGGGGCTACTGAACGAACTGAATTATCTTAAAGTTCGAATCTTAAGATCTATTTATATTTTCTTGAATTAATTTTCTTTGTATAATGGTCAGTTGATATGAATAATATTAAATATTCATTAAAATACTATTTTTGAATTTTGAATATATGTCTTGCAATTGTACTTTTCGAACATGTATCATTGTAACGAAAGACCTTTCTTTTTTCTTTCTTTCTTTCTTTTTTTTTTCTTTCTTTCTTTCTTTCTGCTTGAATGTATGTAATACTCAAAACGTTTGATACAAAGTTTTAACTGTAATATGCAATTGAACAAATGGTGATTTGCCTTACTATGTGCAAGCTAGTAGTTCATAAAATGCCATCTTTATAGTAGTGCATTGTTAAAGTTTCTTTGCTCCTCGGGCAAAAATGTAAAAACGATGTAAAGATGGAAAAAAACGCATCTTTTGTAACAGGGTTATTTTAAGCATATTCCCCGTTATTAGTAATTTACTACTTCTCTTCATGTTCCTGTAACTCGATAATTGTTTCTGTACCGTTTGTACGGGTTTTATCGTTCTTTTCTTGCCACGTTATCTGTCACGTGATCACTCTATTCTATGATGTCATGGTTGTTTGTGTACACATGAAATGTACTTTGGCGCGAGATAAGTTGGTTGTGTTTCTTGCTGTTTTTCATTTATCTTATCATTGAGAGGTGTCGACTTATTTCTTCAATGTGTTCTATCTCAGTAAGGTATAGTGCAATGGCAGAATTGATGTGTTGATGTGTTCGCGTGTTGTTTAGTTTTATTATTAAAGAGAAATGCCGGTCAGACTGATCTGTTTTCCAACTTGTTATTTCACACTTGTGCATGTACCATTACATTGTTTACAACAGTAAACATCACAGTGAGAGGAAGCCAGTGTTGTATGGAGAGAAATATAGTGTATATTATCTATATAAAGGCAGTGGTCCCATAGACCAGTAAGTGTTACCTTATTTTATACTTTGGTTCAGATGAACCTGATAACATTGCCACCTAATAACCATGACATGTATGTGTAAAATATGTTAATGTATATTGTATTCATTTTATTCTTAAATAAATAGCTTATTATAATTGTTTGTAAAGAATGTAGAGATTAATGTATGAATGGCAATGATTTACTTTTATGATATTAAGATTATGATACATAGTTGTTTTCATTGTTCTATGCATTATATGTATGTTATTAATTTAACTGTTTACTCATAGGATATATGTTATGTTTAATTTATTTGCAGAGCCTATGTAAAGTAACAGATATGGATTTACTATGTCTCTACACCTAGATGCAATAAAGAATTCAGTGATTGAACTCCGTGTTTGTTTTTATATTAATATTATGGAACGAAGCCCGGTAACATTTTGTCGAGTTCCGGATAACATCTTTAGCATGTCAACATATTTATTATAGTATACTCGTTATATTTAAAGAAACTAACAAGCGTAACTTATATCTGAAAATAAAATATCAATACAAAAACATAATAATATAATAAATTATGATTATGCACTAACCTTCAAAAATGAAAATGGGTGTTCCGCATTCCATATGCTTGGTTCTTCATTGTATTCGTATCTACGTGTACATATCGTAAACTGCAAATCTGATTTAAAGATAAAAATCACACATCTTTAATAATTCATTTGTAGCATCAAAACACCCGCCCCATACACGCCCCCATACGCGAGGAAAATTGGCACGAAAGTCTGCAGACAGAGAAGCACACGTATTGCGTGTTTCACATATGACATATCAATGACCCACAGTGAATGACGGAAGTGGTCAGATAAGATTTTAAACGCTATCTCTTCTAAACCCGCAGTGTGGAAGTTGGGGCCAAATAACAAAAAAACTAATATGCGATTGCTTTATGAGTGTCTGATATTTCTGCTTTATTGATATTTGTTTATTGAAAGTAAACAATAATTTGGAAATTATAACGCCGGGTTATATATTCAGTATTAAAATTTTGATAGTGACTTCAAAATAAATAGTGACCTTCAACATGTCTTTGGTGCCGTTATATGTCACAACGCCGCTACATGTCGCAACGCCGTTAAATGTCACACTTGCCGCTTAATGTCGCACCATCGCCGCTTAATGTAGCAACCGCCGCTTTATGTCGCAAAATCGTTTGCCGTTAAATGTCGCAATAGTAACGTGAAGTGTCGTACGATTTTTACTTCCCGCGAAATGTCGCAACGCTTTCAGTTAAATGTCGCAAGATATTAATGCATGTTAAACTAGTAGCTAATGGTGTTGCATTACATTTGCCGTTATGTTAGTTATCTGTTACTTATCATTAATAATAGCAAAAAATGAATGAGTTCTTTTTGAAGGGGGGATTCCAAGCTATATGCTAGGATAGGCATTGTTGTGACTTCAAAAATGATTGGTTGAAATAGGAGCTTTTTTATATGTCCGTGAAGTACGCGGGCTAACGGGCTAGCAGTCTAGCGGATTAATAGTGTGAACTGAGCGGGATAGCAGTCTAGCGGGCTAACAGTGTGAACTGGGCGGGCTAGCAGTCTAGCGGGCTAACAGTGTGAACTGGGCGGGCTAGCAGTCTAGCGGACTAAACTCTAAATCTTAACAGATTAAACATGAAAACGTTATTATACATATCCTAGCAGTGTGAAGTGGGCGGGCTAACAGTGTAGCGGGCTAGCAGTGTGAACTGAGCGGGTTGGCGGGCCAGCGGGCTAAACTTTAAAACTTAATTGAATGAACATGAAAACGTTATGATACATTTCCTAGCGGTGTGAAGTGGGCGGGCTAACAGTGTAGCGGGCTAGCAGTGTGAACTGGGCGGGCTGGCGGTGCAGCGGGCTAAACTCTAAAACTTAACTGATTCAACATGAAAACCTTATGATACATTTCCTAGCAGTGTGAAGTGGGCGGGCTAACAGTGTAACGGGCTAGCAGTGTGAACTGGGCGGGCTGGCGGACCAACGGGCTAAACTTTAATACTTAATTGAATCAACAATTAAACCTTATGATACATTTCCTAGCAGTGTGAAATGGGCGGGCTAACAGTGTAGCGGACTGGCAGTGTGAACTGGGCGGGATGGCGGGCCAGCGGGTTAAACTTTAATACTTAATTGCATCCATATTAAAACCTCATGATACATTTCCTAGCAGTGTGAAATGGGCGGGCTAACAGTGTAGCGGGCTAGCAGTGTGAACTGGGTGGGCTGGCGGTCCAGCGGGCTAAACTTTAAAACATAACTGATTCAAGATGAAAACGTTATGATACATTACCTGGCATTGTGAAGTGGGCGGGCTAAATGTGTAACGGGCTAGCAGTGTGAACTGGGCGGGATGGCGGATCAGCGGGAAAAACTTTAATACTTAATTGAATCCATATTAAAACCTCATGAAACATTTCCTAGCAGTGTGAAATGGGCGGGCTAACAGTGTAGCGGGCTAGCAGTGTGAACTGGGCGGGCTGGCGGGCCAGCGGGCTAAACTCTAAAACTTAACTGATTCAACATGAAAACGTTATGATACATTACCTGGCAGTGTGAAGTGGGCGGGCTAACAGTGTAGCGGGCTAGCAGTGTGAACTGGGCGGGCTGGCGGGCCAGCGGGCTAAACTTTAATACTTAATTGAATCAACATTAAAACCTCATGATACATTTCCTAGCAGTGTGAAATGGGCGGGCTAACAGTGTAGCGGGCTAGCAGTGTGAACTGGGCGGGCTGGCGGGCCAGCGGGCTAAACTTTAATACTTAATTGAATCCATATTAAAACCTCATGATACATTTCCTAGCAGTGTGAAGTGGGCGGGCTAACAGTGTAGCGGGCTAGCAGTGTGAACTGGGCGGGCTGGCGGGCCAGCGGGCTAAACTCTAAAACTTAACTGATTCAACATGAAAACGTTATGATACATTTCCTAGCAGTGTGAAGTGGGCGGGCTAACAGTGTAGCGGGCTAGCAGTGTGAACTGGGCGGGCTGGCGGGTCAGCGGGATAAACTCTAAAACTTAACTGATTCAACATGAAAACGTTATGTTACATTACCTGGCAGTGTGAAATGAGCGGGTTTACAGTGTAGCGGACTAGCTAGCGGGCTGGCGGGTCAGCGGGCTTGACCTTAATTCTTAATTGAATCATCATTAAAAGCTTATGATACATTTCCTAGCAGTGGGAAATGGGCGGGGTAACAGTGTAGCGGGCTAGCAGTGTGAACTGGGCGGGCTGGCGGGCCAGCGGGAAAAACTCTGAAACTTAACTGATTCAACATGAAAACGTTAAGATACAATACCTGGCAGTGTGAAATGAGCGGGCTAACAGGATATAGGTCTAGCAGTGTGAACTGGACGGGCTGGCGTTCTGGCGGGCCAGCGGGCAAAACTTTAATACTTAATTTTATCAACATTAACACCTCATTATACATTTCCTAGCAGTGTGAATGTGACGTGAGCGGGATAATAGTGTGGCCGGCTAGCAGTGTGAACTGAGCGGGCTGGCGGGCCAGCGGGCTAAACTCTAAAACTTAAGTGATTGAACATGAAAACGTTATGAGACTTTACCTGGCAGTGTGAACTGGGCGGGCTAACAGTATAGCGGTCTAGCAGTGTGAACTGGGCGAGCTGGCGGGCCAGCGGATTAAACGTTATACTTAATTTAATAAACATTAAAACCTTATGATACATTTTCTAGCAGTATAAGCTCGGCGACCTAACAGTGTAGCGGGCTAGCCGTACAAATTCAGCGTGCTAGCAGTCTACTGGTCTAAATTCCATACTTAATTATTTTAACACTAAAACGTTATGATGCATTTGCTGACAGTGTGAACTCGGCGGGCTAACAATGATTGTTTCATATGGTATACACGATCCTTGAGAACTGTCACAAATAAGTACACTAAAGTTTTAAAATCCGTATTGATATTTAAATGATGTATTATACACAGAAAAACGACAATCTTAACTGAAACAGAAAAACCTCTGCAACATAAGGTTTTAGTAGGGCAATCAAATGTAGAACCTCATGTAGTGAAGCAGAAGCTGCACCAGAGATACATACATAGGTGTATATTTCGTACAATCTATCGATTTATTTAGGAGCGGATCTGTGGTATGGTGGTTAATACATATATATAATCCAGGGGTCTTGAGTTCGATCCCCCGCTCTTCCCTAACATTACCAACAGTCTTTCGGATTGGACTTTAAAGCGAGATCCCGTGTATCGGTGCATTACACCTAACACATAAAAGATCCATGTATGCTTCTGAAATCGGCCATCTTCTGTACTTCCTGCACTATTTTCACGTAAAATCCCCATATAGTGAGGAAACTCTGATGGTACATCTGTCAGTATCGGTATGCCGTCGCTTTGTGGTTTTTCACAATTTGACATTCGTAATTAGATTTGTGAAGATAGTGCAGGGTGTACAGAAGATGGTCCATTTCAGAAGCATACCTTGATCTTTTATGTGCCCGGTGTAAAGCACCGATACACGGCACCTCGGTTTTAAGTCAAATCCGAAAGACTGTTGGTAATTCTACGGAAGAGCAGAGGATCGAACTCAATACCCCTGGATAATATATATGTATTAACCACCAGACCACAAATCCGGCTAGATTCTTAGATGTCCTTGTATTTATGGACAAGCTTCTGTCATGTCTGTCATTGTACGAAATATACAGCTATATATGTAACTCTGGTGCATCTTCTGCTTCACTACATGAGGTGCCCTACTACTAAAATCTTATGTTGCAGTGTTTTTTTTCTGTTTCAGCTAAGAGCCCGCCGAGTTCACACTGCCAGCAAATGAATCATAACGTTTTAGTGTTAAAATAATTATGTATGAAATTTACACCACTAGACTGCTAGCACGCTGAATTTGTACCGCTAGCCCGTTACACTGTTAGCTCACCGAGCTTACACTGCTAGGAAATGTACCATAAGGTTTTAATGTTTATTCAAATAAGTATTAAAGTTTATCCCACTGGCCCGACAGCCCGTCCAGTTCACACTGCTAGCTCGCTACACAGTTACCCCGCCCGCTTTACACTGTCAGGTAATGTCTCTTAACGTTTTCATGTTGAATCAGTTACGTTTTAGAGTTTAGCCCGCTGGCCCGCCAGCCCGCCCAGTTCACACTGCTAGCCCGCTACACTGTTAGCCCACCCACTTCACACTGCTAGGAAATGTATCACAAGGTTTTCATGTTGAATCAGTTAAGTATTAAAGTTTAATCCGCTGACCCGCCAGCCCGCCAAGTTCACACTGCTAGCCCGCTACACTGTTCGCCCGCCCACTTCACACTGTCAGGTAATTTATCATGAGGATATAATATGGATTCAATTCAGTATTAAAGTTTTGCCCGCTGGCCCGCCAGCCCGCCCACTTCACACTGCTAGAGTATTGTATTATGAGGTTTTAATGTTGATTAAGTATAGAAGTTTTAGCCCCGCTGGCCCGCCAGCCCGCCAAGTTCACACTGCTAGCCCGCTACACTGTTAGCCCGCCCACTTCACACTGCCAGGTAATTTATCATAACGTTTTCATGTCGAATCAGTTAAGTTTGAGAGTTAAGGCCGCTGGCCTGCAAGCCCGCCTAGTTCACACTGCTAGCCTGCTACACTGTTAGCCCGCCCACTTCACACTGCCAGGTAATGTATCATAACGTTTTCATGTTCATTTGGTTAAGTTTTAGAGTTTATCCCCGCTGTCCCGCCAAGTTCACACTGCTAGCCCGCTACACTGTTAGCCCGCCCACTTCACACTGCCAGGTAATGTATCATAACGTTTTCATGTTGAATCAGTTATGTTATATTATATCCCGCTGGCCCGCCAGCCGCCCAATTCACACTGCTAACCCGCTACACTGTTAGCCCCGCTCACTTCACACTGCTAGGAAATGTATCATGAGGTTTAATATGGATTCAATTAAGTATTAAGGTTTAGCCCACTGACCCGCCAGCCCGCCCAGTTCACACTGCTAGCCCGCTGCACTGATAGCCCGCCCATTTCAAACTGCTAGGAAATGTATTATGAGGTTTTAATGTTGATTCAATTAAGTATTAAAGTTTAGCCCGCTGGCTCGCCAGCCCGTCCAGTTCACACTGCTAGCCCGTTATAAAAACTGTTAGCTCGCTCATTTCACACTGCCAGGTAATGTATCATAACGTTTTCTTGTTGAATCAGTTAAGTTTTAGAGTTTAGCCCGCTGGCCCGCCAGCCCGCCCAGTTCGCACTGCTAGCCCGCTACACTGTTAGCCCGCCCACTTCACACTGCTAGGAAATGTATCATAACGTTTTCATGTTCAATTGGTAAAGTTTTAGAGTTTTTCCCGCTGGTCCGCCAGCCCGCCCAGTTCACACTGCTAGCCCACTACACTGTAAGCCCGCCCATTTCACACTGCCAGGAAATGTATCATGAGGTTTTAATGTTAATTCAATAAAGTATTAAAGTTTAGCCCGCTGGCCCGCCAGTCCGCCCAATTCACTCTGTTAGTCCGCTACACTGTTAGACCCCCCCCCCATTTCACACTGCTTGGAAATGTATCATGAGGTTTTAATATGGATTCAATTAAGTATTAAAGTTTAGCCCGCTGACCCGCCAGCGCCCAGTTCACACTGCTAGCCCGCTATACTGTTAGCCCGCCCATTGCAAACTGCTAGGAAATGTATCATGAGGTTTTAATGTTGATTCAATTAAGTATTTAAGTTAAACCCGCTGGCCCGCCAGCCCGCCCAGTTCACACTGTTAGCCCGCTACACTGTTAGCCCGCCCACTTCACACTGCTAGGATATGTATCATAACGTTTTCATGTTTAATCTGTTAAGATTTAGAGTTTAGCCCGCTAGACTGCTAGCCCGCCCAGTTCACACTGTTAGCCCGCTAGACTGCTAGCCCGCCCAGTTCACACTGCTAGTCCGCTATACTGTTAGCCCGCCCATTTCAAACTGCTAGGAAATGAATCATGAGGTTTTAATGTTGATTCAATTAAGTATTAAAGTTAAGCCCGCTGGCCCGCCAGTCCACCAAGTTCACACTGTTAGCCCGCTACACTGTTAGCCAACCCACTTCACACTGCTAGGATATGTATCATAACGTTTTCATGTTTAATCTGTTAAGATTTAGAGTTTAGCCCGCTAGACTGCTAGCCCGCCTAGTTCACACTGTTAGTCCGCTAGACTGCTAGCCCGCCCATTTCACACTGTTAGCCCGCTAGACTGCTAGCCCGCCAAGTTCACACTGTTCTCCGGCTAGACTGCTATTCCGCTCAGTTCACACTGTTAGCCCGCTAGACTGCTAGCCCGTTAGCCCGCGTACTTCACGAAAATCTTTTTTATTCGGTTTTTAAATCTTTTGCCATCATTCAAGCCTCCTTGGCTTTTGCACACATATGTGTTTTCATTTAACAACCTATGCGCCGGCGCTTTGAGCTACTGTATTAACCTGCAGACAGATCTAACATACAAGGCATAGTCTAAAATAGATTTTATATTGTGTGTCCGTATTTTCCTTATACATGTATAGCTTCAGCTTTAAAAGGTTTAATGATATTGCCACTATCAATTTCGAATAACGGTCTTAAAAATTTCATTGATGCAAAAACCTGTTTAGTTTCGGTCTTATTGATAGTGTTTCACTCGTACACGCCCGGTACGTTATAAAAATTTTAAGGTAGAAATGAAAAAAGTTGGAGTCAACTTTCATATTTATATTAATTTAAGTACCTACTTTCAGAGTTTTTTCTCTGACAGTCCATTGCTTCAGTTATTCATCTCAATATTAGAAATTGAAATGATAACTATGTTATATTTTCTCAACACAGTGGAAGATGACGACATTAAATTGAAGCTCACAGATGAATAATCAAAATATTATTGCATACAATTAAAATCTAGCAAGGGTTTTGTGAACAATTTTTATTGTATTTACTCAATGGTTCCGGCTTGTGAAAATATATGGAATTTTATCATATTTCTTGAAAATATATTCCATATTTCACTCAAACGAAAAAAGTATTCTCTTAATAGTATTTGCCAAAAGGGGCAACTTTATGTCAGTCTCATTGACACTAGGAGACTGTTCAATCTTAAATGTATTTAATGATTCTTATCAACACTTAGCCATTTAAAATACTTTGTAGCATACAGCAATTGATTCTATCAGGAAATTCTGTAATATACAGGATATATATAATATATTTCCCATTGGATTATTTTTATCAAGATAAAGAATCATGTGCTACTGTTTCTTATATGAATCTATTTTATTCTATATCAATGAAGAAATGTAAAAACAAAACTGTAATTGTAATTGTGATATGTATATTTAGCGATGCAACTGAGAATTGAATCTACTTCATATATTTGTTTGAACACTGAAACATATGCATATGTATAATTTATATCATTACCCCTCACTTTTTTCGCAATGTTAATTTCCCATAGGCCTCTGGGAGTTATTCTTACTGTTAATGCAAGTGTACCACGTGTACCACAGTACTTTTAAACAGTATAAAATCTTGTCACGTGGTCTATTTTTTAAATAAAATGAACGCCATTTTTTTCTCGAGTCATTCTTATTTTCGTCGTTCACAAAGATAGGACATCACCATCTTCTCTGGAGTACGCCTCGGGTGACAGTTTTTTCCTCGGGGTGATATTTTTACTGATACACAAACCAATGTGTTAAATATGTAATGTTTCATACGTTTCTGCATTTTGTTTCGTACCGCTAAACAGTTACTTGGCGATGAACATATGTTTGTTTTGCCAATGAAATATTTTATTTGACTATATCAATTAAATTTTGTTAATTTCTTCTATTTTCAAATGTTAATTGATTTCATTTTCTAAGGGCTTGATAATATTATATAATTTATATGGTAATAAGGTAAGATAAATTGAGTTGCAGAATTGTGTTGAAAGGAATCTTTGAATAACCAATTCTGAATAAGTATCTTTAATTAACAGAAAACATTAGCCACTTTATATAAGGACTTTGAAAAGAATATTATGCTATTAATCATTGGCATATCAAAAAGTATAATCGAATGAGTATCTACCAGTACCGCATTGCCTTACCGGAGGCCTAGGCTCACACCACTTTGTGTAACTGTAATAAGTTGTAACGCTAAAGGCATCCTCCCTTGTCATCACCTCAATCGCATTTTTATGAGATGACCGCGATTTGGGCTCGGATACGTTCCTTATTGACATAATTAGGCGGGCTGATGTTTATACTTCATGATGCAGTGTCAATCTTTATGTTATTTGAACTTTGTTTACTAAATTTGTTTGCTAGTACAACCAAAGCAGTCACTTAAGGTATTTGCAACCAGCGAAGTGTTTTATGAAGATGTCGCTGAGTGTTAATAAGATGGTCATCCACCACATTCAGCTTGATTTGCAGATTTTTGGCTGACATAACAATTACAGATTCTGATAGCTGATCAATAAAACAAAAACATAAAGGTTCTTAAGTTGGTAAAGAAACTTGTTTGCCTTAACCATTATTTTTCAAAGCATTCATATACTATTGTTTTGCTACACATGTCTCTTCTATAAGTAATATGCATTTAATAAAATGATATAATACATTTAATAGACTGCAATGTATTGTTTATTTGTAAAAAAATGTCAATATACACGCTTGTATTATGTTGATGAAACTGACACGCTTGTATTATGTTGATGAAACTGGCACGCTTGTATTATTTTGATGAAACTGGCACTTTTGTATTATGTCCATGAAACTGACACGCTTATATTATGTTGATGAAACTGACTGAAATTTCAACTGGTCTTTAAGCGCAATTACTAATAATGGCTTTTAAACACTTATAATCCCTCATTAATTCCAGCACTTTAAAGTATTGAAAATTGAGTAGCGCTCACCGAATCTAGGGGCGTGAGGGATGTTGTACTTTTTCTTTATTCCTCAGACTCAATCAAACCGATTCTTCGATGTTCATGTGTGTTTGTTGTGTTGTGATTATAGCTTCTGAGGGACACCAGTTTTGACTCCTTTTCTGCCAAGCGTACATTTATTTCAACGGCACCTAACTATCAAAAACAAAATACAGGAGTTTACTGAACTAGATATATTTTCTGGTGATTCACCGTTAATTTCTCTATTTTTAAGGCCAGTTTAAAAATAAATCATATTCTAAAAGGCTTCATTCTATGAAAGCATTTTACTTTTTCGTCTTTTTCGTCAGTAGTTTTTACAGAAAATAAATTATGTAAGAATCGAACACGTAAGTGAACGGTTGAAAAAAAATGTTGTCTGTTTCTCACAAAAAATACTTTATATATATACTTTGTTAAACAAATACGATTGGGTCTATTTATGATGCCATCAATATGTCTGCGACGAGTTCACTCGTGGGCAAAAGACGAGTGATCATAATCATTTTGCCACGACAGTCCCTCATAGATTTGTAATGAAATAAAAACTTAAAATTATTACATGTAAAATGAATTCAATCACATATCTCCTCCCCGCACAATGCCTAAATTATGCGTAAAAGTCATTTATAGTGATTGCATTAATAAAAGCAATCAACAAAAATAAAAGCCGGTGGGAATTTCAAAATGAGGAGGTTCTATAGATTACGAGACAATTCACAATCACATGTACTTAATGTATATTAAACTAACAATAAATTCTCTAGACTCTCATTTACAGTAAATATCAAATTATATGACAAATGTAAGTCACGTTTGTTGTAATAAAATAAAAGAAAAAAGATCGAAATGTGATGATTAGAAATATAACGATTCCGTGTTATTGTTTCGAAATGGTGAGAGGTCGGAAGTACTTCGTTACTTCGACATTTCACCATTGTACTTTCGACTTTTCATCATCCTACTTTCGACTTTGTACCATCGTTATTTCGTCTTTTCACCATCGTTATTGTTTCGCAATGACCCTAACGGGACACTGTACTTTTTACTAGAATTCGCACGTGCTAAAACCACCGACAATCCGATTAACTTTGGCCATGTGGCAAATGGCTGGTTTCTAAACGTTCAAAAATTTCCTATCACATTGATTGTTGTCAGTTTTAACAACAATCGTAAACCATAGAAGCTAGAATCAAACGATATTATGTTTGACATTTGAGTACTATCGTGCATCAGCTCGCAAGGTAGGGCCAATATTCATCCTCCTGATTTATGTGGAGAAGTTTTAAAGCATAATCTTGTTATGAAACACATTTTTACTGCCAAAAAAAGGCGAAAAAAGGAAAAAAGTAGAAAAAATCAGATTTTTGTTTCAATTGAATTTAAAAAAACTGTAATATGATTTTAACAATATGATAATACTTATAAATCCAAGACTTTGAAACAGAGTTACCACTCATAGTCTTAATATGGTGAATATGTGTGCAAACTTCTTTCAAAATTTTTTGATGAATGAAAAAATTGTGTATCTGATTTTAAAAGGCATTATAACAGACCACTTTAAGATTTGACCTCTTTTTCTTCGAAAAAATGTTTACTATTGTGTGTAATCACCAAGGGGCTTTTTGGCATAAATTGTGGTCGTCAATTAATAATACCGACTAAGATGATTTCATCTCAACCAGTTAATTTAAATACTACAGCAAATCATTTCCTATATGATAGACAGTTTGTCCCCAGTTTACCACATAAAGGTAATATTAATGTCGCGGGTCAGCTCAACCAGGTAGGCAGTATCAATTGGAAATTTGGGGTTGAAGTGAATGATAACGCAACAAAAGATACGACCCTGTAATTATATAAACATGCAATATATATGGTACATATACAAAAGTCACTATTTAATTAAATACACAATATTACAATTACTAACATACGTGATTCATTAGAGTATATATTAATAAATACAAAATACATTTATACCTATAATTATATAAATAAATAAATACAGAAATGTTAAATATTATATAGCACAAAAATGGCTTTGTTTTTCGGTGTAAAAAGTATTGACTTGTCTTTACATACCTGTCATATAATTATGTAATTGATAACAATTATCTTATTTCATTTTTACTGTTTTTCGTGTTTTTTTATATTGCTTTCTTTTCTTGTTGTTTCTTTCTGTACCACTTTAATACTGAACCGTTCGTTTTGTAAATGATCTTGTCTCGTGTTTTGTTTGTTTGTTCTATTGCTTTCTTTTTTTTCTGTACCGCTTTAATATTGAACCATTATTTTTGCAAATGATCAAATGATCTTATCTACAGGCAAAGCCATGTAAAATAAGCGCCAAAACTCATAAATTACTGTACCAGGCATCAAACTTCGTCGATTCTGAATAAAATTATTTTGAACTGAATACTAAATTACTTGTAATTATTTTGTTTTCATGTATATTATTTTCTTTGTAAAGAATGTTTGTCTTTATGTATTTGTCATATTTTGTAAATGTTAGTGATTGTCCCTTTTTGTGTCAGTACTATTTCATATCATGCATTTTGCTACAGACCTAATATAAAGTTTATAGAAAACAGTTATATTTATCGGCACTAAAGAAAAATACAATTCTCTATAATTTTCAAGACACATTTCCGTAGTAATCTTAATCATCAACGCTGCACCAACACTCTTATTATGACTACAATTGAATCATTTTTTATTCATTTTTTTATAAGTTTCATTTTTAATGTACCTGCACACGGTATTTTCGTGGAGGATGTGACACATAAAACATATATATTCTCAGTTCTGTCTCTGATACCTTACTTATTAAATGTTGTTAGATACCATCCCCCATGATATCGTTTATGCATGCAAATACGACAGTGTCACAGACAGAACTTGGAAGCAATGACAAATACACACTGGATATCATCACCCTTTTTTACTCTGTATTTATACTTCCTCAATGGCTATCAATACTATTACTTTGTGCTGGAGATATTCATTCTAATCCTGGTCCATCTGTTGAAAGCAACTCTAGCACCGACTCATCTTTTGCATCTTCTACTTCTGAGCTTATAAATAGTAGGTTCTGTATTATGTGTTTAAATATTCAGAGTCTTAGACCTAAGCTAGATATACTTGAACTCGAAACACAGCCATATGATATTCTTATTTTTACTGAAACCTGGCTGCGTCCCGAAGTGCATAATAATGACATTGAAATACCAAACTTCCAATGCCCGGTTCGTTGCGACAGAACAGACAGAGTCGGTGGTGGAGTAGAGATCTATGTCAGAGAGGGCTTAAGATTTCATACAAGATCCGATTTATCTGTACGTGGTATCGAATGTGTATGGGTGGAACTTGATATAAACAGTCGTAAACTTCTTCTAGGTGGTATTTATAGACCCCCAGACTCTAACAATCAGCATTGGCTTCTTCTTGAACAGTGTATAGATCAAGCATTTTCCGAGAGATCTGACAATATCCTGATTGCTGGCGATTTTAACATAAATCTTCTTAATTCTAATTCAAACAAATTGTCTAATCTTATAGCCTCTTTCAATGCAGAACAACTTATTACTACACCAACCCACTTTACAGAAAGCTCTTGCTCAATACTCGATGTACTGTTCGTAAAGAACATAAATCATATCTTAACAAGTTTTGTTGCAGACCCATTTATTCCAGATGTTATTCGTTTTCATTGTCCAATCGTATCAGTAATGAAATTTTCGAAACCAAAGAGTACCACATATAAACGCAAAATATGGCTTTATGACAGGGGTGATTACTCTGGCCACAGAAATGAAATTAACTCAGCAGACTGGCAATCCATAATAAACACTGACAATGATATAGATGAAACAGTCAACCGAATAACTACAAAATGTAGTACCATATTAAATGCTGCAGACAACAATATTCCTAACAAAATAGTAACAATAAGACCACACGATATTCCATGGATGACCAACAAAATACGTAAACTAATAAGAAAACGCAAAAAGGCCCACAAAAAAGCAAAACAGATGAATACAGAGTTATCTTGGCAACAATACAGAACAATCAGAAATGCGGTTACCAAACAAATAAGAAAAAGTAAAAATGAATATAAAAATAAATTAATTGAACAAATAAACTCATCAAATACTTCAACGAAAAACTGGTTTAAACTGACAAAATCTTTCACACAAAAACAATCAAAACAAGCAATCCCAGTCCTCCTTGATAACGGAATTTCTGCAAATACTGACGAAGAGAAGGTAGAACTACTAAATATTTCTTTTGTACACAATCAAACATTGATAGTCAAAACACACAACTCCCAAAACTGAATTTGCATTCAAACTCATCTCTTCCCCAAATTACAATTACAGAAGAAGATGTCAAAGATGCTATCTCGTTAAACGACCCGTCGAAAGCCTGTCGTCCAGATCTTATTTATCCCCGATTACTAAAAGCAGGATCTACTGGTCTGTCTAAACCTTTGGCTGACTTTTTCAACATATTACTTTCAAAAAATATCTTTCCTACCTCCTGGAAAATAGCCAATGTCACTGCTATATTTAAAGAATGACCCATCTAAGCCTTCGAACTACCGACCCATTTCTCTTTTAAGCTGTATAGGTAAACTAATGGAGAGGTGTATTCACAAATACTTGTACAACTATATTATTACCAACAACCTCCTCACGTCTTATCAATCCGGTTTCATCAAAGGTGACTCCACCATTTATCAAATTACATACATATATAACGATATTTGCAAAGCACTTGACGAATGCTTGGAGGTTCGCGCTGTGTTTTGCGATATCTCTAAAGCATTCGACCGAGTATGGCATCGAGGTCTCTTACATAAGCTTACCTCAATTGGAATAAACGGCTCCCTTCTTAACTGGTTCACTTCCTATCTCTCTGATCGCAAACAACGCGTTGTATACGCTAATTGTTCCTCTAACTGGTCATCAATTAATGCCGGCGTACCCCAGGGCTCGATCATCGGACCTCTGCTTTTCTTGATATATATAAACGATATCGTTGACGAAATAAATTCGAGCATACGACTTTTTGCAGACGACAGAGCCTTTATATCATTGTAGAGAATCCCATAGACGCAGCCAAGCATTTAAATGACGACCTTCAAAAAATTCATGAATGGTCAAAGGCTTGGCTGGTTACTTTTAATCCGTCCAAAACAGAATCAATGATATTTTCAAGAAAAATAAAACAAGTAAACCATCCCCCAATTCAAATGAATGGAATTAAACGTGTACAAAATCACACACATCTTTGTGTTACCCTTTCTGAAAATGTAAAATGGGATACCCATATATATATAATACTGCGAAAAGCTTGGCAGAGAGTAGGCATCATGAGATCACTGAAATTTCTCCTCAATCGTTCAAGCTTGGAAAGAATGTATATGTCTTTTATCCGCCCTATCCTTGAGTACGCCGATGTTACATGGGATAGCTCCTCGAACTTGTTAAAAAATGAAATTGAAGCAGTTCAAAACGAGGCAGCAAGAGTAGTAACAGGTGCAACAAAATTATGCAATATAAGTAAATTACATAACGACCTTAAATGGGATACCCTGGCCGAAAGGCGTAAACAACATAAACTAGTTTTACTCTTTAAAATGTACAATGGAATTACTCCAAACTATCTCTCTGATCTGATACCCCAACACAACGAGTCCTACCACCTCAGAAATCAGAGACAAGTAAACTCAAGGACACAAATATATAGCTCATCATTTCTTCCTTCTGCAATAAGAGAATGGAACTTACTACCTGTAGATACAAGAAATTCATCTTCTGTTGCTGCCTTTAAACAGTGCCTTAATAAAAACAAAACAAAAGCCTCCCCTTTATTTAATGTAGGAAGTCGTATAGGCCAAATATTGCACGCACATCTTCGTTTAGATTGTAGCTCCCTGAACTTTGACCTTCATAGAAAGTCTATTATCCAGTCTCCATTATGTCTATGTGGCGAAATAGAGACAGTGCATCACTTTTTCTTTTCATGCCCTCGTTATGATATCATCAGAAGCATGTATTTACGTCCCCTTCCATGTCCCCTGACACTTAACAATCTCTTGTACGGAGACGAGCGCCTGACCTTTAACACGAACGAAAAAATCATTCTTAAAGTACAACAGTTTATCCTAGCTTCCAAACGTTTTACTAACTAATATCAACTTTTTTCTGTCCATCACTTCCCGATTCTCTATTCTTTATCTAAATTCAAAATTTCATTTAAATACTTTAGTCTCTCTTTTTTTTCGAAACATTCTAAACAAAATCATTTGAAAAAAACTTACTTAAATTGAATACTAGTTAAAAACAATATTTTACCTTTTAATAGAAATTGTTTGGAGTAATCTCCTAAAATTATGAAACAATCTTGAAACAGAATATTTCTTATTCTACAACTCTAGATAATAATGTTCTAACACATTTATTCATTTTAATTATTTATCTGATTTCCTTTTTCTATATTATTCTAACCAAGTATGTGCATATTTTTATTGCAAGTACATTATGTGTGGAAAGGAATTTACATAAGTCACATTTGACTTGTTTTCCAATCCACTAAATATATCAGTGTGATTGTATATGCTTACTGTATATATTTATGCTGTAAATAGAAATAAAATATTGTTTAAACTAAACTAAAATTATGCGACATCTAACGTTTCCATTGCGATATTTAACGGCAGGCGATTTTGCGACATTTAGCGGAAATGGGGCGACATTTAGAGGTAAGTGCGACATCTAACGGTGTTACGACATATAAAGGCGTCACAATGACAATGACAAATATGTGCCAGTTTATCATAATTATTAACTAATAAAACCAACGGCATTCTAACTTTTAGTAACGTCTTTTTCATAGCGATTACGAATGGCCTATTAAGCAAGCATGACACTAATGCAAGTAACTTCAAAAGTAAATAGTATGATAAATTTGAAAAAAAGTATGTTCAACAGAAGTAGGGATGGGGGATAGGAAAAACACGTTCACAATCGTTCGATGACCATACAATGCTCTACTGTAAATAAAATGAAATCACTTTTTATCAATTATTGTCAAAATAATAGCATTTAAGTATATATATTTTACTTTTAAATATCAAATCAATGCAAACAGACCTAAGTCACAAATTATTTGTAATGGGTTGACACTGCACGGTATCTATTGTATACTCTTCCCGTATTTGTAAGGTTTCTTAATAAGATGAATTAACTTTTTATCAATTATTGTCAAAATAATAACATTTATATATATTTTACTATAAAATATTAAATCAATGGAAACAGACCTGAGTAACAAATTACTTGTTATGGGTTGACACTGCACGGTATCTATTGTATACTCTTCCCGTATTTGTAAGGTTTCTTACACTTGAGTAATTTGAATAGTTCATTATACTTCTAGTGTAGTATTTTAGTACAATATGTCTATGAACTCGTTTAACAATTGGTGCTTACAATTTGGATGAGACAATGTATTTAAGGTGTTGGGGGCTTTTTGTTTTATCGCTGCGTTCATAGTTTTTTATACCCTGTGCAAAATCTGACTTAAGAACAGAGCAACGAACAACATTATACATTAAAAAGAATATACTCACTAGATTGGTTGCCTTCATTCTCACCCAAGATTGAAAATATAGGTAAAGATTCCAGTTGTTCAAACTTTTGAATTTGAGGAAAACACACTGTCACATGTTGAGTGTCGAATTCTTTAGGAATAAAATATGTTAAATGATTATTAAACTCTTGGGTTTTTTTCAGATTTTAACATAGAAGTAAATAGACCTTTTTGTTCGATTACGTTGTGTTTTGTTGTGTTATAAGTCAAACACATGTTGTAAAAGTCAAATGGTGATTTTTCCCGCTGTTTTTATGGAGGAAAATACTTCAAAGTTCTAGCCCGTATTAATTTAAACATGAGTGGGCATTTTTACTCGAACCAGGATAAGAATCCCACAAAAAGACGATATTCAAGAAAATTTTGAGCATATTTATTTATTAACTTTTAAGGATTTTTTTCATTTTAATAACCGATTCACTTGATTTATATAAGAAGTTCAATTCTTATTATGTATGCCTTTTGTGAGTCTCCTTTAATAAATTGCCCTCTTATGATGAACTATATTCCATTTAAAAAGTGTAACATTCATCAACACGTAATAAATCAGGTTGTATGGCCAGACTTAAACAGTACACATTCGGGTCGAATAACACTTTTATAAGTAATCACTTACCTGGCGGACACTTATGGTTTACGCCGTATATACTGTAATTTCCTGCTGGCCATTGCATGCCTATGCTAGACGGATACTTTGATACCATAAAACACAAGTTGACCTGGAGCTCATAGGTATCAAAATACCCGGATATATATCTATGCACGTCGTTTTCATACGAAGCATACTGAGACTTGTTATTTTTGTCAGAACAACCAGAAAACGATGCTTGTTCCGTCATTGGATATATTGTAATGATTCTGATACGGTGCATCCGCCAGCCTCTATTTTTATCTTCAGGGCAACCATTGTTAACCATTGGTAGGGCATAATGTCCAGGAGGCCACCTGCTGGGTTTTTGTTCTAAAAGAAGAAATGCACCGAAGCGTATAAGTTTGAAAACAATAACTAAAAGTGAACGTACACAAATGAATAAATTAATCGACCTTGCAATAAAAAAGTCATTTTATTTATTTGAT
>NW_026859136.1:0-10192 GCF_026571515.1 Ruditapes philippinarum | reverse complement strand
ATCGTGTACCAATTTTTTTGTCCCCAAGAAGGCAATAAACTAATTTGTTATGAACAGATTTTTTTAACGTTTTTGCTGTTATGATGGACTAACCTAAGTTTCAATGTACTGTACATATTATTTCCCCAGGTTTTTTTCGTTTCCCTAATAATAAGTTAAAAGGGATATAAAACAAAACAGAAAAAGCTGTTATGAGCTGGTCAGTTTGGGAACTCTCTAACCTTCCGAAATCTTTTCGCCCATTTAGGGTCCTTCTTCAAAAAATTGTACTGCGATGTAAACAACGCCAATAGATTTTTAAGTATGTTTGGAAGATTACATTCTTCTGCATTTTGCCATTGCAAATTTTTTGAATTCTTCTTTATTAATATGTTGACAGATTCACTTCCGTATCTGATAAAGTTTCCCAATCAATTTTGAATCGTATATTCTTGTAATCTTATCCCTTTTGTGCTGTTTTCTTGTCAAAAAGTTTTCATTAAAAACCATCCTTTGGCTTGTAACTTTTTAATGGGGATGATCCCAGAACAACCACTGGTTTTTGCCACAAAAAAAAGGAATCCAGGAATGTAAAACTGGGGAAAAAACCAAAAAAGGTTTTGGGGAAAATGGGAAATCTAAGATTCTTTCGCCTTCCCAATAAAAGAGGTGGTTTGCTGGTCTTGTCCAATGGGATAACCCAAGCATGTAAAGTGGAAATTGGTAAGTGTGTTGGAAGGCAATTCTCTTGGGAAATGTAAAGCTAATTCTAATGTTTTTCCGGATTGAAATTGTTGTTTTGGGGCAACATTTAAACTTTTTTTCTGTATATATAAATTTTGAATAAAAATTTGAGCAGGATAATCGTCAATTATGTAGCAAAGTAATTTCTGTGATGATGATATGAGCTTATTAAATTTTAAAAAAACATCAACATGTTATGTTGTCTATTTAAAAAATAAAGAATTAATTTTTGCTTCCCTCGTATAATTTTTCATTTCCTTTCCCCCAGTAATAGGTCCAAGTTTTAAATTTATAATGCAAACTTTTTTTTTCTTTACTTAATGTTGTAAATTTTTTACAGATAAGAAAATTTTTGTAAAAAAATTTATGGAAATCGTTCCAAAAATTTACCAGACTTGTACCGGTAAATATTTATGAAAAATCCTAAGAAACTTTAAATTGACCCTTTGTTGATTTTGCTCATTTTAAGATGGGAATTATAAAATTTTGTGGAACCCTAAACATTAAAACACAGGTCGAAATACCTTTAACTTTTCCATTCAAACAAAACATTTTTAAAGTCAAAGCTGTTTCCCCAGTCGCTGACCCAACCCAAAGCAAAAAAACCGATCCACCTGATGAAACTGCAATTTAAAACGGCTGATCTTGGGATTCAAATTCTCCTTTTTTCAACAATGTTTTATTTTTTTTTTTTGTAACTCTGTAAAACTTGTCAAAATGGTTGAAAAATTGAGGGGGCCAAAAATTCCCATAACTGAATTCCTGCCCTGGAAATACTTGCATGGACCAGTGAAGGGATTTTGATAGCTTTCTTTTGTTTTCATTATTTGTGTGGATCTTCTGTTTTTTTATGGGAAAAAACGCTCTTATGTAATATAATTTAAATAGATCGGCTGATGTTCTTTCTGTCCACTATATAACAAGGGTTGTATTTTTCCCTTATTGTTTCAATGTAATTTCAGGGTTTCTATTTCCACTGTGTTGCTGTAGGTTAACAAGTTTCTTTTAATATCAATCTAGCCAAGCAATTTTTCAATTTTTGCCGTTTTATGTGTTTACGTTTATTGCCCTATTTTGGCGAAAAGCAAACTTACACGGCGAAATAGTCAAATGTTTCCTAAAATCTGTTATTTCGATCCAAGTGTGTACGGTTTAATAACTGAAATACAGTTAAAAAGATATTATAATACAATAGTCAAATAGTAAGAAAACACGACAGTTTTCCAATTTTTAAACCGAACATTATTTTTTATACTTCTTAAAGATTGTGATCAATTCATATATGAATTCACCATCTTTTATTCTCTTCTTTTTCAACGAAAAAACCTGGGCTTCTTGTTTTTCCTTGAAGGAGTACTAACATGAGCAGTGCTTTAACTTTAAAGCATTAAGTAAAATCTATAATGCAAAAGCATGGTGTGACGGGCGTATTTTGCCTTTATGTTGCCCTTATAGACTATGTCACTCATTACGTTTATTGGCTTGTTTTTGAGGATAGAACATTTAATAAGCATATACTGTAATGAATAATTTACAGGTCTTATGTGTACTTACTAGGGCCAATTTATTTTGCTCACAGGAGGGCGTTTCAGGAAGGACTTTATTGGAGAAAGTGGTTATCACTTTGAACTTCACTGCTGGCTTCTCACTGTACCTGTGCAGACAAGCAACGCGGAGGTGACTATGTCTTGTGCCTGATCGGCGTTGTTGCTTGGTCAATTACAGATTGTGGTGACCTACTCTTTGTGTCCCTATCATTCTCATCAGTGCCACTATCTGATTCATACAGCCTTTTTAAGGCCTATTTACAATAAATGAAAATACATTAATAAGTAATTATAAAATATATATACATATAGTGAGTTATTGCGCCAAGTGACTATATGATTAGCACATTACTTATTTTCATTTTGGCTATTAAGTTCTAGAAAAGCTTGCAAAATGTCAAAACTTAGTATAAAAGATATCATAAACAAGTGGGACATTGCATATTGTCAACCCGAGGAGAAACTGCCACCCTAGACGAGGGTGACATTATTTTTTCAGAAGGTAAACAATATATGTATTGTCCCACTCAAAGCTTTTATTACTATTTCATTATATCTAAATTAAATGTTAAGAAATGATTTGACAGAATTTAAATGCCAAACTACAGGTTAAAACAGATACAATTACCTATGACTAAAGATCCTCTATCACAGGTCAGTGCTCTAGTAAATCTTTTTGTACAGTTCAAACCTTGAAACAAACAAACAGACCCTAATAGTAATATGAAGCTTCTTACAGTTTTAAAGATTCAGACAAAGTACATTCTTCCGCTTTCTCTTTTGTTCATCATTAAATGTTTGAAGATTTGACGTCTCTTCTTTTACTCCACACACTTTCCAAAGTCTCTGCCAACACAAAAAAGTTTTAAAGTAATGCAGAGCATTATTGCTTTCTATAAGTTATAAAACATTATAACAGGGGCATGTTAAAGCCCCTTCATAATCCAAATTTGCATTGGTTTTTTCACAAAAACAGAGGAGAACATTTCACATTTCTTCTGCAGATTTCAATAATAATAATACAAAGAGATACTTTGATTTTAGATAAATTGTTTTTCTCTTGCTTCATAAAAACAATAGTACATTAGTTTTGACCATATTAAATTGGCGAGTTAAAGATATTCCCCTTTACCTTGCAGACACGCGTTTTAAAGCATATGTGACCAGAGCCATATCAAGATGGCCTGCACATCTGTGCAATCTGATCAGAATCTTTACAGCAATTTACTTTTCACAAAATGACCAAGGCCCACGGCCCTTTACAATTTTGACCAAGAAAGCCATGGAATGTCAAATCAAGATTCTTGTTTCAAATCAGGCTTTCACAGTTGCTAAGAACATGTGCTTTAACAATAAAGGAAAAGGGTAAACAGCATAATTTTAATGTTCATTAATTTTTTTCTCTCTTAATAACTGTGAATGTCACATTTTTTTTTTTATTAGTGGTCGTTTTTTTAAAAAGTGGTTTGTGAAATTAAAAGAATTTCAAAAACTTCAGGTTCCAAATATTTAATTCCGGGGTTAATTCTTACCATTTGGGGGCATATTTAAGAACTCTCGGGATTTTTTTTCCAGGTGGTTTCCATTGTTCTCGCTGGATGAAGATCCTTTCTAGCAGGCATTATTTACCCGTTAAGGACCGTTTTGTATGGGGCAAATACACAAAAAAAATTAATCTTTTGAGCCCAGTTATTGTAGCACCAATGGCCACCTCATGTCCATTATCTACTTTTTATTCCCCAATATGGTACATAAATGGAATTCAGGATATCTACAATGGATAAGAAATACAAAAGGGGTAAAAGAATTGTTTCAAGGGAAAATTTTTAAAAAAAAATACATTTTTTTATAAATTTTTCTTTTTTTTTAAATTATTGATAATAATTTACCCCCTTTCCAAAAGTTCAACGAATAAAAACCCTTCTTTAGGAAGCAAAAACTTAAGGAAAAAAAGAGCCCAAAAAAAATATTTTTGAGGGATAAAAAAAAAGGTTTCTCGTCAATTTCCCCATACCCCTTTGAAAACCGGGGGAATACCTTTAAAAAGTCGGGGGGAGTTGAGGGGGAAAACTACTTAATTGATAATTCGTTTTGGTTTTTTTATAACCATTTTCCTTTTCAAGGGAATTTTTAATTCATATAATGAAATAAGAAGGGAAAAATTTCCCCTTTGCTTTTTTTATTAAAAGACCCCTTTCCCCAAACTATCCGCCGATAAAGCCATATTCAAAAGTGTCCTGTTTTTAAATAATAGTATATTTAATTACTAATAACCCTGTTAAATTTAAACACTGATTTCGTCCTGTGTAACGTTATTCTTAAAATAATTAACAAACGAAAACGATCGTATAGTGATTTATTCAATTACTGTCCTTAACATAAGTTAAGTAATTCAAGAACAGAACTACAAGAGACTCCACACTTTGAAAACAATGCAATGCTTTTTACAATGACTTTGCACGTGCTTATGACAGCTAAATGACATACCAAAGTAGCCAATCACTTTTAGTGTAACAAACTTTTGTTACGCCCTATAACTACGCCCTATAACCAATCAAAAGCACGTTTACATATTCAAATTTGACTTTTGGTCAAATGTTATATTGATAAACACTCATCACAACAATTAAAATGGTTTATATTTAATTGTCATTTTAAAGTCTAATTTGACGAACTGTACTTAAATATTGAAATATCATAATCGAAGTAAACAACATCTGTCAGCTGGTAGGCAAATAACACGGTTTTGTTTCACTGCCAGTAATGTATATGTAGTTAAACTTTCAAATTTTATGAGACAACATTCCAAAGAAATGTATATAATATCGACATACAATTTAGTAATGAAGTTTGCAAATAAAACTAATTAAAAGTTGATAATCAAATAAATCAAATAAGATAATTAAAACATGTATAATTAATTAACTATAAGTGCCACTATGTTACACACCTCCCCCACTTAAAGAAATTAACTCAATTTTAATTGAGTAATTTATGAATAATTTAGAATGCTAGTAACATAGTTCACTTACTAAATATACAATAAAAACATAACGAATTCACAAAATATTAAGAGAAATGCACTTGAACTTTTTTTATTAAAGTCCTATATTAAAAATAAATATAATAAAATATTCAATTTTAATCAATGTCCTAAAAACTGCACACAATAATTATTTTTAATGTTCCTCGTTAAACTGGATTCAATTGGTTTGCCGCCGTCGATGGTGTTGAATGGTTCCGTCATCTAATGTTTGTTGTTGTTGTTATCTGCAATGTTAATTAGGGTTCCTTCAACGATTTTCGGTTTATCATTTTTGTGTCGCCTCTACGGAGTAGTGGCGACATATAGGGATCACTTCTCCGTCGTCTGTCTGTCAGTCTGTCCGTCCGTCCGTCCGTCCGTCACAAAACTTGTCCGGACTACCCCTCATAAACTACTGGTGCAATTTCATCCAAACTTTACAGGAATGATCAGTACCAAGTCTAGTTGTGCATATTGTCAGCATTTTCCGGTTCAATGATTTTTGTCAGAGTTATGGCCCTTTATTAATTTTTATTTTTAAAGTTTGTCCGGACTAGTTCTCTTATACCACTTATGCAATTTCAATAAATTTTACAGGATTGATCTGTAGCTCAAGTCCTTGCGCATACTGCACGGGTTTTCCGGTTGAATGATTTTTGGCCGAGTTATGGCCCTTTGATAAAAAGGTGTTTTTTTTCTGTGTGTTGCCAGATACTCAAAAGCTTGTCCGGACTACTCCTCATAAACTACTGGTGCAATTTCATCCAAACTTTACAGGAATGATCAGTACTAAGTCTAGTTGTGCATATTGTCAGCATTTTCCGGTTCAATGATTTTTGTCAGAGTTATGGCCCTTTAATAATTTTTATTTTTAAAGTTTGTCCGGACTAGTTCTCTTATACCACTTATGCAATTTCAATGAAATTTTACAGGATTGATCTGTAGCTCAAGTCCTTGCGCATATTGCACGGGTTTTCCGGTTGAATGATTTTTGGCCGAGTTATAGCCCTTTGATAAAAAGGTGTTTTTTTGTGTTTGTTGCCAGATACGCAAAAGCTTGTCCGGACTACTCCTCATAAGCTACTGGTGCAATTTTATCCAAACTTTACATGAATGATCAGTACCAAGTCTAGTTGTGCACTGTCCGTCTGTCACAAAATTTGTTCCAAAATGAAATTGGCCATTATGAGGCGACACATGTGATTACTGATCGCTCTTGTTGTAATATGTAAGCATAATTTCTACATCCATAGGTTTTGTCAAACATCGATTGATATGAACTATTTCATTTAATTCGAAATTTTTATCCTCGTCTTCCGTATTGACATCATTTTCTTCGGAACAGGTATTTACGACCTTTTTTATCAAGTCTTCATAATTATCCATATTCAAATTCTGAAAGTAAATCCATTTATGTTTTATATGTGTACATTAACTTGTTTTTCTTTACGAATAATTCACGTGCACTATATAAAGTCTTAATCAAAATTCCATTTTATTAAGTTCCGCCCATTTTTTTCTCGTTTAGGGCACACGCTTTTTATTACTTGGGGACCATACGCCGCTTTTCATGGAATGGCACGGTAGTGTCACATTGAAGGTTCCATGATAACCGCCGTATGAACACATCTGCGGATGTTTCTAAATTCAAAATTTTACTATTTCATGTTTAAATGTTGAATTCTGCTTAAGCCGGTGCTAGGGGGCGTGGACGGTAACTTGCACTTTCCAGTACCGTCCATGAACAGGCTCAATCAAACCGAGCCTGCAACATTTTCAATTTTGCCGTGTTGGGCTCTCTTTAGGGATTCTGTATTTATCTATTTTATGATCACATCCGTGTTATTTGTGCCGTGTGGCGGCTGTAAAAAGTCTCCCCGTACATTTAATCAATGATGTTATATTTTCGATCCTTGAAGATCGTTCAGCACGACATTATTGTTGTGCTTGTAGTATTTTTAGTTTCAACTTTTCGGCATTTTCTAGTTGGGTGGTTCCAATATTCCTACTTGAATAATGTTGAATCACCCTTAGGATATGTTGCCTGCTTTTTAAATTTGTCTTTTGACGTCTTATCTGTGATACGCAGGCTTCATAACCTCTGATCCCCTTGCAAAATTCCATTTTATTTAGTTCCGCCCATTGTTTTCTCGTTTAGGGCACACGCTTTTTATTACTTGGGGACCATACGCCGCTTTTCATGGAATGGCACGGTAGTGTCACATTGAAGGTTCCATGATAACCGCCGTATGAACACATCTGCGGATGTTTCTAAATTCAAAATTTTACTATTTCATGTTTAAATGTTGAATTCTGCTTAAGCCGGTGCTAGGGGGCGTGGACGGTAACTTGCACTTTCCAGTACCGTCCATGAACAGGCTCAATCAAACCGAGCCTGCAACATTTTCAATTTTGCCGTGTTGGGCTCTCTTTAGGGATTCTGTATTTATCTATTTAATAAAACCTAACAAAATCTTCACTATCCATGTGGGATTCCTTTGAGAGTTTACCCTGGATAGACTTTTCTTATTAATTAAAAGTATCTTCACTACTCATCTGGGATCCCTTTGAGAGTACACCCCGAGTAGACTTTTCAACTTAAAATGAATATATTTACAAATGATTACACGTGCACAACAAAAAGTGTTTGTATTCTTTTAATAACAAAATCCTTTCGTCTTCAACGAAAATGACGAAGCCACTTTATTCGCTTCTTCTCGGTCAGGTGTGGAAGATAATTGCCTTCCAGAATCGATAACAACGTCCTCATCTTTGTTTGATGACACTGACCCTACGACCTCAGGAAGGTCTAAATCAGCATTTGCCCACTTACAACATTTAGCCAACCTATTTTCTATTACTTTACATGCATTACATTTACAAAAACACCTTTAGTATGGGTGCTGTCAAAGTTTTTCTCCAACCGAGGTTTGATCCTGCGAACGGCACCAAAAATATTTAAGTTAATGTAACGTTATTCTTAAAATAATTAACAAACGAAAACGATCGTATAGTGATTTATTCAATTACTGTCCTTAACATAAGTTAGGTAATTCAAGAACAGAACTACAAGAGACTCCACACTTCTAAAACAATACAATGCTTTTTATAATGACTTTGCACGTGCTTATGACAGCTAAATGACATGCCAAAGTAGCCAATCACTTTTAGTGTAGCCGCCTCCGTGGTCGAGGGGTTAGAGTCGATGACTTCTAATCCAGTTACCTCTCTGGCGTGGGTTCGATCCCCGGGAGATGCTTTGGTAGTTTAGCGCGGAGGAAGGTAGTCTAGTACTGGTGTAACTCTCCAGGAACGATGGTTAGGAAACTACCCGCCTATATGACTGAAATACTGTTGGAAAAAGGCGTAAAATCAAACAAACAAACAAAACAAAGCCATGATGTTGATGATGATGAACACTAAAAATAAAAAAGGAAAAATGGTTTCATTCTTGTTTAGATCTTAATTGTGAGGATGGGCGATGAAGAACTGCTGGAGAGAATGCAAATAAATCAACTGATTCCAGGGATTCCAGAGATTCTTGTGAGTGCATTAGTGGAACAATGGGATTCTCCACTTGTTGTCTGGGTACAGCAGCTTGCATCTCTACTACAACTTCATCTGGTATTTTATGTCCTCTTCCTCTCCGTCTCTTCTTTATTGTTTTACAACATATAATGATAGCACCAATGACAATAATGATGACGATGAGGCTAATGATCATGATGACATAAACTATGAATTAAAAAAAACTTAAGAATTATACAGCTTCCTCATAAAAATTTTCATTGCTTTGTGTAGGTTCAAGATATGTTTCAGTAGAGGCAGTCCTATGAATTGAATTTTGAACTGATTCCATTTCAAATTGCACTATCTTACTATTGTTATCACTATTCTCATGAATTATTATAGGCTTAAAGGATTTATGATATTTTCTATAAATGTATACTAATATGATTATGAAAATCAGAAGTAATATACTTAAAGTACCTATTATAACTCCAAAAAACATCTTAAACATGTTCGAGCCTTCATTTTTAACATCAGTAAATATTTTACAAGGAACAGAAGTTGTAAACACATTATTAAACACTGATACTTGAAAAGTGGTATTGGTTTTATAAATAATATACAAAGGAGTGATATTACCTTTGGATAGGGAAGCAGGTGGGTTTGGATTTAGAGTTGTAGATTCTAGGGTTGTAGGTTCTTGGGTTGTAGGTGGGTTTGGTTTGGGACTCATAGATTCTGGGGATGATGGGTAATGATCTTTTGTTTCTTGATCGGTTGTGTAATCATCAGCTGAAATGATAAAAATAGAGGGATTGGCAATAAATTCAATCTTGTTTATAAAATGATTATTTAACTAATGCGTTATTATTAGCTGAAAGGAAATAATATTTTAGAGAAACATTTATTTCCGTAGAAGTATTCAACTAAGTTTCTTATCAGTTTACTATCCTTTAAAATTTAAAATAGTAAGAATCACTAAGTATAACTTTCAGTGGTGAATATATTTTAAGATTTCAATACAACATGATCACTATAAAAGTACACACCTGCTGATGTTGTTGTGATGTCTGCCATACCATGTACCATATGCTGTAAGAAACATACATAAATAACAATCTAGAATTAAAATTTAATAGAGAGATAAATCACAACAGTCTCATACAGATCTATGCAATTTATTATAACTTAAGTCACTTCAAACAACCTCGTTGTTGGACTAACCTTTTGATGACATAGTGTGTTGATATAACACATTCATAGTCCTGGGTTCAATCCCAGGCAGAGACATATATAGAGTTTTCTCCACTAAATGACTGGTGTATAACATAACACCGAGTTATCATCACTTTTTTGTAATTTCAGTGTGCTATTTAAATGAAAACTG
>NW_026859135.1:0-25296 GCF_026571515.1 Ruditapes philippinarum | reverse complement strand
CGCATGTCCTTTAAATATTTATTTTTTCTTTTCAATATACAGATATTGTTTTTTAAAAAATCCGTTTTTGTCATAATATGAAATAAATTGCACTTTCAGAACTACTTTCTGTCCGTATTAAGTCCGAGGTTACTATGAATAAAAGTCGAGTTGTTTCCGATTGGACATGAAATGTCCTTTGTAAACACCTTTAAATGTGCATACGTCACAGACAGGTTCGTGTTATAATGAAATTTATAACATAAACCGCAGCGCAGGAGTGTAATAAAAGCAATATAACACAACTGTAATAATTTTGACGTGATGTGTCATTTGCGCTAAATGGAAACATAGCGTTAAAGTGCACTAATTAATGTTAGCGTAACACTAAAGTTACGTCACTGAAACATTACTCATTTTAACAGTTTACTTTTCTTATTTTATATATGTTACAAATAAAATATTACATTCTTGTAGATTCAATACTAAATTTATTGAACTCGTTAAATAAAACAATATTATGCTCGCCAGAATGGTGGCATATTTCTGCCACCAGATAACCATTAAACTAACTAGTTATATAACTAGTAAACCTCTTAATTAACTAGTTAGTTATCAGGTTAACTAGTTACGTAACTAGTTAATTTCTTAATTAATTAGTTATGTATCAGGTTAACTAGTTACGTAACTAGTTAACCTCTTAATTAACTAGTTATGTATCAGGATAACTAGTTACGTAACTAGTTAACCTCTTAATTAACTAGTTAGGTATCAGGTTAACTAGTTACGTAACAATTTAACCTCTTAATTAACTAGTTATGTATCAGGATAACTAGTTACGTAACTAGTTAACCTCTTAATTAACTAGTTAGGTATCAGGTTAACTAGTTACGTAACTAGTTAACCTCTTAATTAACTAGTTATGTATCAGCTTAACTAGTTAACCTCTTAATTAACTACTTTGTTATCAGATTAACTAGTTACGTTACTAGTTAACCTCTTAATTATCTAGTTAGTTATCAGGTTATCTGGTTGCAGAAATATGCCACCATACGCCAGAGCATCGCATAATATAATTTTATTCAACTCGTTCAATAAATAAAGTATTAAACTACACTGACTCAATATCCACTATACATGTATATAGGTAACAAGTCTGCATGTAATGGGAATCATTACAACGAAATAAGATAATCTAAAAACAAATTTATTAGTTATATGAAAAGATCAACAAAATATAATTTTAAAGTATTGGTGGAATCGAACATAATGATAGATTCAATTTATAGATTAAAATATCACTTGGGCATGAATACATTATGTTTCATCGAAAATTGCACATTTTCTACTGATACTGTAGATAAAGTAATTTAATTTCAAGCTGTCTTAAAAAAACATTATAAAGCTTTTTGTTGCAGCCCTATTAATAGTCACAATGATTACAAAGCACCACAAAACTTCCAAAGTTTATATAAAATTCACTACGTAGTTCATTGATATGCTTACAGGGGGGGGGGGGGGGATTTGAAGTACAGATAGTAACAACTCTTGCACTGATATGCTAACAGGGGGGGGGGGGGCAAAAATTTGAAGTAGAGATAGTAACAACTCAGAAAAACAAATTTTTAATGATGAGCAAACTTTTTCAGTAAAAAAAAAACATTCATTATTATTATTATTATTATTATTATTATTATTATTATTATTATTACTACTATTTATAATCGAGTTATAACTTTAATTGGTAATCAATATCCACCTTCATGCCTGAGGCATGGCCTGTCGAGTGCTCATTCAAACTCACACAAGCCGTAACGTATTAACCCGCAAGGCCTTTCACGCCAAGTCCATTCCCTGTCCAATTTAGAGAGAACCATACATTGTTTACTCGAGTCATACGGTAACGGGTGGCCATCTCGCCATATTGAGTACCCGGCAGACACGGGATCCCCGTCTTCCCAGAAAAACTCTCCCATATTTCCAGAATTTTGACCACCTAGCCACATAGTATTTCCATTATCTGCAAAATTCAATATCTAAGTGTCAAAAATGACATGACAAATATTAAGTGATAATGGCAATACATGCTCATAACTTGCTGAAACAGAATTAGTGTGCAGTCTCTTCCCCTTACACTACGTAGTAAATGTAGGCTGGTAACCAACTGAAACAGAATGTGGATTGCTATTGGATCGCAAGTTTAGGAGCCAGTCTGACCAGGTTAACCAACTTCCAATTGTGTCATTGATTGTGTACTGTAACAAAGGTAGGTAGGCAAGTCCGTTTAAGAATCTCTTATCTGCAAAATAAGTGTTAAAGCAACTTCTTAAACTCACATTGATTTGATAAGCTACTCTAAAATAGTGAAGCAAAGGGTGACGACTGTGTAGGTTTGCAAACTTCCAAACAGTAATCTCCCTTCGTTCCTGAAAAGTTATACGGACCAAGGGAAGTAACCGCTGTGGACATCAAGGTATTGAGCAAGCTGATTACAAGGTTAGCTTTTAAAAAAGCTAGTAGCGACTCGCTTCGTAATTTCATTCCAGGGGTGTGTTTAAATGTAAAAATGACAGTTCGATCTGTACCTGAAGAGACTTCAGCGAACATCAAAATAAAAGTGACATATAAAGTTACGGAAGCCAGTTCTCTCAGTTTAACAAAGGGAAATATGAGTATATATGAAGATGCATGTAAACAGATGGAATGAAGCCCCTATGTCTATGCACATTTACTATATGACCTGTTGACCTTGACCAAAAAATGTTAGATAGGTAAAATTCATAAAGATGTCTCTTTATACAAAGTTAAGTTGTAATATATTATTTAGTATTGGAATGAGTGACAGACACAAGTCCTATACAGGAATATATTACTGAAAAAGTATCTTGGTGTGGGCGAATTTAGATTCATGGGACATGATTATTTGATTTGTACAAGTTCTCAAGTCTCGTAAATCCCGGTCAAAATAGACCGGGAGAGACCGGAAGCGACCGGACCGGAGAATAGTATATCCAAATAAATACATACACAAAATACCGGAAAGGATAAAATTACCGGAATAAAAAGAAAAAGAAAATATGCACAGAACCAGATGTACACTTATGTTAATTAACCAATTAATTGTTAATTATTTAACTTACTACAGAGAAAACAGTTGAAATCGCTAAATCAAAAGTCAGTGTAAATATGAGTTATTGAAAAGAATTCATGAAAACAAATATTTTATCATCATTATCATCTTTGCGCTCAAAGCAATACTTGTTCCTTTTTATAATGGCGTGAAAATTAAAGGTTTTTTGACGCTATGTAAGATCAAATTTGATTGGCTTATTTATTTTGGATTCCAGCCCAGACAGATAAATTTTGTAGAAAGCTGGAAGCTAAGCTTAGATTATTTTTTTGGATGGATTCGGAGTTTTAGGTTGTTTCTAAGTAAAATCCTAACGTAATACCGGTATCGCGTAATTATCACACGCGTGGTAATATTACCACGCGTGTGATTATTACGCAGGGTCGTAATTATCACACGGTTTGGGGTAGTGCCGTGATAATTACACGGACGGTATTATATATACACTTAATATTCTTGAATTATATATCATTTTTTTCCTAAATGATTTCCGCGTCTAATGGTGTAAATTTTATTAAAAAGCTATGATTTTCCACCGCATAGGGGTATCTTAAAGTGTAAATAAATAAATAAATAAATAAATAAATAAATAAATAAATAAAAGGAAGACACGAAATGGCAAAGATCTAGTTATAGTATTGGTGTGAAAAAGGGTTAAGTATACGGAAAGCAGAGGTCCGTGAAGATCTGAATTCTTTTTTAATTGGCATGACATTTCCGTAATATTAAACTTATATAAAAACCACGTTCCGTTTTGATAACCAAAGAATGTACATGTGTATATGCTGTCAATTGACTCATGAACCTGAAAAAAGTGTTGATCTGTATAACTTCGAAGTTAAATTTGTTGATTTCGAACTTTCCCGCTATAGTTAATATATTGTGTGATATTTATATATGGTTCTTAGCCTCGTTTATTATGTTTATTGCAAATGTATTATTACCTCATGTTGTCATGCTCGCATGTTTTGAGTGGAATAAAGAATAGAATAGCAATGTAACTCAGAAATATGTCAGGGATATGTTTGCGAAAAAATTGTCAATTATTTCAGAAATATGCATTACATATATATCATTATAGAAGTTTTCAACAAATAAGACATCAACACTATTTCAGTAGTTTATGAAAAATAAAAAAGATTGCTTTCGTATTTCATATAATGAATATGAAATTTTCTCAATTACAACAGTTTTCACGTGAAATTTCATATAATGAATATGAAATTTTCTCAATTACAACAGTTTTCACGTGAAATGTAAAAAAGGCACAATTAAGGATTCGCGCTTATTACATAATATAATATGATATAAAAGTAAGTTAAATTCAGTATATGTTAAAACTAGCTCTTATTATTCATCAGTGTACCTTAAGAATTTGATAACACATCTTCTTATCTTTTAAGATAAAGATAAATTGGTGCAGGTTGATGCTGGCTAAATAGTCCGAAATGAAGGGGAAAACATGTAAGCTTTATAATAAGGGTATTGTTGTTTCAATGCTACTAAATAACGATAACCCTCTTAGTAACAAAAGCTATTCATTGTGTTGGTGATGAATTTCGCTCTAGTGGTGTGTGGTTATAACGTGATGATCACACGTACGGTCATATACTTAATCAGACATACTGGTAATACATTTTTTTTGCATGGAAGGGCACCTGAGGTCTTCCTCCACCAGTAAAGCTGGAACGTCGCGATATGACCTATACTGTGTCAATGTGACATAAAACCCAAAAGAAACAAGCAAGCAATAGGGTTTGCAAGCGAACAGCATATATCCTGATCTGGTAGCAAAACCATTATGTTGGTTTTGTCGTGATGCGGCTCAATTCTCTGTAACTCTGTGAAATTGGAGGATGAATTTCAATATAGCAGGGGAGTATTTCATGGTTCAGAACTGTTCACTATTTAACGGAGATGATGTGTAAGCGGCCGGATAGCTAAGTCGATAGAGCCATGGTACAGTATTCTGAGGGTCCCGGGTTTGAGTTCCATTCAGGCTGCAAATTTTTCTCAGTGCCCCTATGACACTTGGTGCCAAACGGGGGACCATGACTGAATATAGCTCAGAGTTTAATCTACATTTCTCTGTAACTCAGTAAATTTGAGGATGAACTTAAATATAGCAGGAGAGTATAATGTCACGGTTCAGAACTGTTCACTATTTAGGAGAGATGATTTGAAAGTGGCCGGATAGCTAAAATGACTAAGAGCCGCAGTACAGTATTCCGAGGGTCCCGGGTTCAAGTTCCGGTCAGGCTGCACATTTTTCTCACCCTGTGACACTTGGCACCCAACAGGGGACCATGACTGAATATTGTTCAGAATTTAATTTACATTTGAGCCACGTCACGACAAAACCAACTTAATGGGTTTGCGACCAGCATGAATCCAGACCAGCCTGCGCATAGGCGCAGTCTGATCAGGATCCATGCTGTTCGCTATCAGTTTCTGTACTTGTTATAGGGTTTGCAAGCGAACAGCATGGATCCTGATCAGACTGCACGGATGCGCAGGCTAGTCTGAATCCATGCTGGTCGCAAAGCCATGATGTTGATTTTGTCGTGATGCGGCTCAATTCTCTGTAACTCTGTGAAATTCGAGGATGAATTTCAATATAGCAGGGGAGTATTTCATGGTTCAGAACTGTTCACTATTTCTCGGAGATGATGTGTAAGCGGCCGGATAGCTAAGTTGATGGAGCCATGGTACAGTATTCTGAGGGTCCCGGGTTTGAGTTCCATTCAGGCTGCAGATTTTTCTCAGTGACCCTGTGACACTTGGCGCCATCGGGGGACCGTGACTGAATATAGCTCAGAGTTTAATTAACATTTCTCTGTAACTCAGTAAATTTGAAGATGAACTTAAATATAGCAGGGGAGTATGTCACGGTTCAGAACTGTTCACTATTTAGGAGAGATGATTTGAAAGTGGCCGGATAGCTAAAATGACTAAGAGCAGCAGTACAGTATTCCGAGGGTCCCGGGTTCAAGTTCCGGTCAGGCTGCACATTTTTCTCACCCTGTGACACTTGGCACCCAACAGGGGACCATGACTGAATATTGCTCAGAGTTTAATTTACATTTGAGCCACGTCACGACAAAACCAACTTAATGGGTTTGGGACCAGCATGAATCCAGACCAGCCTGCGCATCCGCGCAGTCTGATCAGGATCCATGCTGTTCGCTATCAGTTTCTGTACTTGTTATAGGGTTTGCAAGCAAACAGCATGGATCCTGATGAGACTGCGCGGATGGCTGGTCTGGATCCTTGCTGGTCGCAAAGCCATAATGTTGGTTTTGTCGTGATGCAGCTCAATTCTCTGTAACTCTGTGAAATTGGAAGATGAATTTCAATATAGCAGGGTAGTATGTCATGGTTCAGAACTGTTCACTAATTAACGGAGATGATGTGTAAGCAGCCGGATAGCTAAGTTGATAGAGCCATGGTACAGTATTCTGAGGGTCCCGGGTTTGAGTTCCATTCAGGCTGCAGATTTTTCTCAGTGACCCTGTGACACTTGGCGCCAAACGGGGGACCGTGACTGAATATAGCTCAGAGTTTAATTAACATTTCTCTGTAACTCAGTAAATTTGAGGATGAACTTAAATATAGCAGGGGAGTATGTCACGGTTCAGAACTGTTCACTATTTAGGAGAGATGATTTGAAAGTGGCCGGATAGCTAAAATGACTAAGAGCCGCAGTACAGTATTCCGAGGGTCCCGGGTTCAAGTTCCGGTCAGGCTGCACATTTTTCTCACCCTGTGACACTTGGCACCCAACAGGGGACCATGACTGAATATTGCTCAGAGTTTAATTTACATTTGAGCCACGTCACGACAAAACCAACTTAATGGGTTTGGGACCAGCATGAATCCAGACCAGCCTGCGCATCCGCGCAGTCTGATCAGGATCCATGCTGTTAGCTATCAGTTTCTGTACTTGTTATAGGGATTGCAAGCAAACAGCATGGATCCTGATCAGACTGCGCGGATGCAAAACCATTATGTTGGTTTTGTCGTGACGCGGCTCAATTCTCTGTAACTCTGTGAAATTAGAGGATGAATTTCAATATAGCAGGGGAGTATGTCATGGTTCAGAACTGTTCACTATTTAACGGAGATGATGTGTAAGCAGCCGGATAGCTAAGTCGATAGAGCCATGGTACAGTATTCTGAGGGTCCCGGGTTTGAGTTCCATCCAGGCTGCAGATTTTTCTCAGTGACCAGGCCTGTGACACCAAACGGGGGACCGTGACTGAATATAGTTCAGAGTTTATATATTTTTTTCTGTAACTCTGTGAAATTCAAGGATGAATTTAAATATAGCAGGGGTCAGAATTATTCACTATTTTGGGGAGATGATGTGTAAGCGGCCAGATAGCTAAGTCGGTAGAGCAGCGATATGGTATTCCGAGGGTCCCAGGTTCGGTTTCTACTCGGGCTGCACATTTTTCTCACCCATTGACACTTTGCGCCCAATGGGGGACCGTGACTGAATAATAATTAGCTCAGAATTTAATTTACATTTCTCTGTAACTCTGTGAAACTTGAGGAAGAATTTCAATATAGCAGGGGAGTATGTCACAGTTCAGAAGTGTTCACTATTTAGGGTCCCGGGTTCGAGTTCCAGTCAGGCTGCACATTTCTCTCACCCTATGACACATGGAAAAAATGTGTCCCGTCTCATCATTTTATCTTTATTGTGTTCTTGCGGTTGAAGGGCCTATAATCACAAAATACTGAAAAAGGTGTGTGACAAAATAAATTGTTTTATATGTTTCTCATTCTGTCTCTCTTCAAGGTTTTGCTACTTGTAACAATCACAACCAAACAAAATAACGAAATGGCACAAATTAGACACCATAGTTAAGTGATCCTCATTTGGCAAAATGGCAGCTGACTTAAATGCAGTAAAGCTGTAGAGTTCCATTGTTAATTTGAATTGTCAATATTGTCTAAATGATTTGTTGAGTTGGGAAAACGTTTTTTTAACATTTTGATATCAAGTTAATGCAATATAATGACGCATACGTACTTAATCAGTTAATAGAAAGTATATAGATCACATTTTAACAGAATTTGTCCGCCATTTTGAAAAACGGCCGAAGGATATAAGCCGCTTTAAATCGTGTTATTTATATTTATGGCCTTTGTTGATTAAAAACAATCATTGAATTGTGAATATTAAAATATCTGGCAAGTTAATAGACCTTTATTCTTAAGAATTGTTCTATGGTGTCGCGTAATAATCACACGGGCGTAATTTTACCACGGTTTACTCATGTTTTTTAAAACTTGCCTGTAACTTTATTTACAAACAAAGCGCTGTGAAAATTGGTATAAATCTTCAGCATAGAACAATCATTTCGGTGCATGTATTTGAATATTCTGACAGTATTTATTTTCTCCAGAATATATGCGTGAAATTGAGCTAAATCGCCAAATTTTCCATCTTTCGTAGGGCATTTTTAAAAAACCTGCAACATCTACATTGTACGTCGGCGCAATCACACTTGATTATGACGCGACGGGTGGTGCTAGGTCAAGAAAAAGAAATATACAAGAAATGATAGAAAGTAAGAAGAGGTTGGATAGTACAAAGATAGAGATATAGACAAAAAGTATGGCCAGCTATATTTCGCCTCTTCAACCCAAACCTCTCCGGTTATGGTGGCCGCTGCCGGCACAGCCTTGGATATCACTAGTGGGTACTTTTAGCTGGGCCCCTAAGGTGACTTAGAATGTGAGGGCTGATAGCCCCTGCTTGAAGGATACCAAGTCAGGAGCCTCTGCAACGGAGGCAGGTAAGCTGTTCCATATCGTGGCTGTACGAGGGAAGAAGGAGTTCTTGTAGTACGATGTAGATGTTGATGGTAGATGGAACTTCTTGGAGTGGTCACTTCTAGTGCGGCTCGGGGCAGGGGTGAGATAATCGCTGACTGGTATGTCCACAAGGTCATTGGTGATCTTGAACATCATGGTCAGCTGGGCTTTGGTCCGTCGTGACTCTAATGTCTCCCACTCCAAGTGTTGGATCATTGAGGATACGCTGCTTGTGTTGTGGTAACGGTTCGTCACATATCTTGCAGCTCTCCTCTGGACCATCTCGAGCTTGCGTGTAAGGTCCTTGGTATAAGGGTTCCAGATGGTGGAGCAATATTCAAGGCCTGGTCGCACGAGTGACATGTAGGCTGCGCTCTTGACCTGTTCATTGCTGATGCGCAGGTTGCGTCTAAGGAAGCCGAGTGTGCTGTTGCCCTTCTTTACGATCTTGTCAACATGTTGATTCCAGGAGAGGTTTCCCGACATATGGACTCCGAGGTACTTGGTTATCGAGTCTATCTCGAGTGTGTGGCCCTTCAAGGAGTACGGGTATATGATGGGGTTCCTCTTCCTGTGGACCCTGATTATACTGCATTTCTCTGGGTGAAAACTCATGCCCCAGCGTTTCTCCCACAATGCCAACTTCTTCAGGTCATCCTGCAAAACGTGGCAGTCCTCTTCAGTGTTGATTTCCCGGTATACCACACAGTCGTCAGCAAAGAGTCTGGCTTTGGACGTGACATGAAGTGGCAGGTCATTGATGAAGACCAGGAAGAGTATGGGTCCGAGCACACTTCCCTGGGGGACTCCACTGATAACGGGTGCTGGGTCGGACGTTGCTCCATCAACAACTACGCGCTGAGTGCGGCCGGTGAGAAATGCCTCAATCCACTTCAAGGTATGGTTTCTGATGCCATAATGATGGAGCTTGACAAGCAAGCGACTGTGTGGGACGCGGTCGAAGGCTTTGCTGAACTCCAGTACAGCGAGGTCATGTTGTTTACGCCTGTCCATGGACTTGATAAGCTCGTCTGTCAGCGTTAGTAGCTGGGTTTCGCAGCTCCTCCTTCTTCTAAATCCATGCTGGCTGTCGGTGAGTATCTTGTGACTATCAAGATGATTCATTATGTTAGTAACGATGATGTGCTCCAGCATCTTGCAGGCTATGCAGGTGAGGGATACCGGTCGATAGTTGCTGGCTTTGAAGCGCTCCCCTTTCTTAAATATGGCTGACACGTTGGCTGTTATCCACACCTCAGGTATGCTGCCAGAAGAGAGGCACTTTTTGTAGATGACGACCAGGTATGATGAACACTGTTCAGCCATCTCCTTAAGGATGCGCGCAGAGATCATGTCTGGGCCTGCTGCCTTCTTTGGGTTGAGCTTCCTGAGTAGTGTAAGCACTCCCTTGTTGGTAATCTCTATGTCAGGCATGGTGGGGGATGGTTCGCCCTCAGGATTTGGGATGCTGGATTTGTCCTCCCTAGTGAAAACGGATTGGTATTGATTGTTTAGGATATTGGCTTTGTCGATCGATTCAGCATGTAATTTGCCCTTGTCTATCAGTGGTGAAACCCCACAGTTGTCCCTTCTTAAAGATTTGATGTAATTCCAGAACTTCTTTTGTTTTGATGGTTGTTCTGAGGCTGGATCATTGGCATCGATTAGATCTTCTATGTATAGCCAATATTCTTGACGTTCTTTCTTTTGAGTTTCTCTTTTGGCCTGATGGTATCGCCGCCTATCCTTGAGGGAACCAGTTGATTTGAACTTGGATAGTAGTTTGTTTCTTTTTCGATGGAGAGTCTTTACTGTCTTTGTGATCCATGGTTTGTGTATTTTGTTACCCGAGATGGTTTTGGAGGGAATGTACCTGGTGACTAACGACTTCAACTTATTCTCAAAGATCTTCCAAGAATGGTCAGCAGAGCTGTTGGTTGTCTCTTCAGTGAACTGTGGTAAGTATGTTGTCAGTTCAGCCTTGAAGCTTTCAAAGTCAGCTTTTCTGTATTGGAAGTGGCTAGCCGTACGGGCCCGTACGGCTAGCCAAAAGTTCTAGCCGTACGTGAGTCACGTACGACTAGCCAGGACTCACTGTATTGTCTAGCCGTACGGCACTTTTCAAAATTATATGGAAGTCGAACATGCATATGTTATTTTATGCCTCGTAATTATGGTTTGTTGTTTTATTTGTATGAAAGGTGAACTTTTGTTAATTAAGCACAATCATGGATCGAATAAATAATGATCGGAGTGGATAAAAAGAACATTGAAAAAAAAAACAAAAAAAAACAAACAAAAACAAAACGGTGAAATGCAAAATAGATTCTAATTGTATAATTTTCAAATACAGTAGATAAATATCGAACATAAAAGCACAATCAATTAATTAGCCTTAATTAATGCCTACCCAGGGACTGACAATAGAATTTTAAAATGCGTTTCACGAAACATGCAAACTTTCCTTATGTTTACAAACTTCTATACCGTCGGTAATTGACGCAATTTCAGAGCCCAACAACAATAATTTTCGGGTTTTTTTTGTTTCATTTTAAAGGTGTCGAAAATTAAACTTCATGAAACAAAAAAGGATTATCAAAATTTGTAAACTATTTCAATTAATGTTATTTACATGTAACTGCAACCAAATGCGTATTTTTTCTCAACGTCTTGAGATGACAAAGAACGATATTCGTTCTTTTTTACTGTCGCCAACAAGTCGATTAATCTCTACAAAGTAAACAAACGAAGACAATTGCTGTTTCTTGGTTCATTAAATAACATATGCATTTTCGACTTCCATATAATTTTGAAAATGCCGTACGGCTAGCCAATACAGTGTGTCCTGGCTAGTCGTACGTGACTCACGTACGGCTAGAACTTTTGGCTAGCCGTACGGCTAGCCACTTCCTTCTGTATTGAAGGACATTCCTTGGAGGTTTACGAACTCTCATGGGACGGAGGCTTGACTCTATGCAAGGTTCTAAAAGTATTAAATTCATGAAAATAAATGCTTTTAAAACTTGTCAGGGGTGTTAAACTTTGTTTCTTGTCCATTGTTTTATTTCTAAATTAGCTACAACTAATCTTAAGCTGTAGTTGAAAATGGCCAATTTCTCCGAAAACTAGGTCAAATTACCCGAAAATTTTGCCCGAAAGGGTACCTTAAATTTAAAACTTGTCATTCATAACCATACACATTTATTCTTAAGAATAAAGGTCTAATAACTTGCCAGATATTTTAATATTCACAATTCAATGATTGTTTTTAATCAACAAAGGCCATAAATATAAATAACACGATTTAAAGCGGCTTGTATCCTTCGCCCGTTTTTCAAAATGGCGGACAAATTCTGTTAAAATGTGATCTAAATACTTTCTATTAACTGAGTACGTATGCGTCGTTATATTGCATTAACTTTGATATCAAAATGTTAAAAAACTTTTTCCCAACTCAACAAATCATTTAGACAAAAATGACAATTCAAATTAACAATGGAACTCCACAGCTTTACTGCATTTAAGTCATCTGCCATTTTGCCAATTGAGGATCACTTAACTATGGTGTCTGATTTGTGCTATTTCGTTATTTTGTTTGGTTGTGATTGTTACAAGTAGCAAAACCTTGAAGAGAGATAGAATGAGAAACATATAAAACAATCTATTTTGTCACACACCTTTTTACCTTTTTCAGTATTTTGTGAATACTATTAGGCCCTTCAACCGCAACAACACAAAAAAGATAAAATGATGAGAGGGGACACATTTTTTCCATGTGTCATAGGGTGAGAGAAATGTGCAGCCTGACTGGAACTCGAACCAGGGACCCTAAATAGTGAACACTTCTGAACTGTGACATACTCCCCTGCTATATTGAAATTCTTCCTCGAGTTTCACAGAGTTACAGAGAAATGTAAATTAAATTCTGAGCTAATTATTATTCAGTCACTGTCCCCCATTGGGCGCAAAGTGTAAATGGGTGAGAAAAATGTGCAGCCCGAGCAGAAATCGAACCTGGGACCCTCAGAATACCATATCGCTGCCCTACCGACTTTCGCTGCCCTACCGACTTAGCTATCTGGCCGCTTACACATCATCTCCCCAAAATAGTGAATAATTCTGACCCCTGATATATTTAAATTCATCCTTGAATTTCACAGAGTTACAGAAAAATAAATATAAACTCTGAGCTATATTCAGTCACGGTCCCCCGTTTGGTGCCAAGTGTCACAGGGTCACTGAGAAAAAACTGCAGCCTGAATGGAACTCAAACCCGGGACCCTCAGAATACGGTACCATGGCTCTATCGACTTAGCTATCCGGCCGCTTACACATCATCTCTGTTAAATAGTGAACAGTTCTGAACCATGACATACTCCCCTGCTATATTGAAATTCATCCTCTAATCTCACAGAGTTACAGAGAATTGAGCCACGTCACGACAAAACCAACATAATGGTTTTGCAACCAGCATGGATCCAGACCAGCCTGCGCATCCGCGCAGTCTGATCAGGATCCATGCTGTTCGCTTGCAAACCCTATAACAAGTAAAGAAACTGACAGCAAACAGCATGGATCCTGGTCAGACTGCGCCGATGGGCAGGCTGGTCTGGATTCATGCTGGTCGCAAACCCATTATGTTGGTTTTGTCGTGACGTGGCTCAAATGTAAATTTAACTCTGAGCAATATTCAGTCATGGTCCCTTGTTCGGTGCCAAGTGTCACAGGGTGAGAAAAATGTGCAGCCTGACCAGAACTTGAACCCGGGACCCTCGGAATACTGTACTGCGGCTCTTAGTCGTTTTATCTATCCGGCCACTTTCAAATCATCTCTCCTAAATAGTGAACAGTTCTGAACCGTGACATACTCCCCTGCTATATTTACGTTCATCCTCTAATTTACTGAGTTACAGAGAAATGTTAATTAAACTCTGAGCAATATTCAGTCACGGTCCCCCGTTTGGCGCCAAGTGTCACAGGGTCACTGAGAAAAATCTGCAGCCTGAATGGAAATCAAACCCGGGACCCTCAGAAAACTGTACCATGGCTCTATCGATTTAGCTATCCAGCCGCTTACACATCATCTCCATTCAATAGTGAACAGTTCTGAACCATGACATACTCCCCTGCTATATTGAAATTCATCCTCCAATTTCACAGAGTTACAGAGAATTGAGCCGCGTCACGACAAAACCAACATGATGGCTTTGTGACCAGCATGGATCAAGACCAGCCTGCGCATCCGTGCAGTCTGATCAGGATCCATGCTGTTCGCTTACAAACCCTATGTCAAGTAAAGAAACTAATAGTCTTTTTCATTGTCACTTCACCAATATCACTCATACAAGTTAATCAATTTGTAGAATTACATGCAACAAAATTAAAAATGTTTAATGCTGCATGATGCTTAAATAATAAAAACTTAATAATTTTAGTCCAGTTTGATTATATATATTATTATAATTTAGGATTATCAAAAGATTCTTAATTAAAGTCCTACCAATTGGTAATTTTGTAACACGGTGAGAAAATGTGCAGCCTGAACAGGACTCAAACCCGGGACACTCAGAATACCTTACTACAGCTCTACTGTCTGAGCTATTAAGCTGCTTACACATCACTCCTCTAAATAGTATACAGTTCTGAACCATTATAATTACTTCTCCGCTACATTGAAGTTTGTCGGTAATACAGAGCTATGTGAATTAACTCTTAGCTATATGCAGTCAAGGCCACAAGTTGGGCGCCAATTGTAACCGGTTGAGAAAAAATTTGCAGCCTGACCGGGATTTGAACCCGGGACCCTCAAAGTACCATACCATAACTTGACTGACTGAGCTATATGGCCACTTACACATTTTCTTCCCTTAACAGTAAACTGTTATGAACCATGACATAATCCTACCAATTAAATACAAATACTATGTATTTAAAACCTTCAAGAAAAGTTTTGTTATCATTATGAATAAATGCAAATTAAGTAAATGGAAATCTTATCAAATAGGGAGGTGATCTGTTGTTGAGTTGTAACATCTTGATAATTGTGATCCAAGGATCATGAGATAGCATCTCCACCTTGATAAAATTTGTCAACAAACTTACAGATGGGACCAACTTGCTAGGACCAGGGTTGCATCTGAAACTGAGGCAAACTAGGCAACTACTGTATATCAAAGATCCCTGGATTCATGCTATATCTCACTCTTACAATCTTTATCTATATATTTTCTCTTAGAATAATGATAAAAGTGCCAAATAATGTGTTTTACTCTATTATCATACACCAAAATATGTTTCCAGAAAGTTGTGACTGTTATGAAATATATTTAACTAACAAAACTCAGATTTTTTAACAAATCAAAGTCATTAAAATTAATAATTACACTGGAATTAAAATATCTTTTTAAACAGTTCTCTCTTAACATATTTTTTGTTGATGTTTTGAAATTTACCAAGTTATGTTAAAATTTAAAATAATAAATTTAAATAAATATATTTTCTCATTCATCTTTGAGTTTTTTCTGATTTAAAGTCCCACGAATGGTTAATTCAGTTTATATTTTTGAATCATTTAGCCATGGGCAGCATCAACAGTTGTTTTCTATATATACATGAACATATGTAAGCAAAAACGGTTTCCGATCAATAACTAAAGAACCTTAAGGCCTAGGAACTTCAAACTTGGAATGGTGATTGGTCATGATCAGTAGATGACCCCTATTGATTTTGGGGTCAAGGGGTCAAAGGTCAAGGTCACATTGACCTTGTAAGCAAAAACGGTGTCCGATCAATAACTAAAGAACTTTAAGGCCTAGGAACTTCAAACTTGGTATGGTGATTGGTCATGATCAGTAGATGACCCCTATTGATTTTGGGGTCAAGGGGTCAAAGGTCAAGGTCACATTGACCTTGTAAGCAAAAACGGTGTCCGATCAATAACTAAAGAACTTTAAGGCCTAGGAACTTCAAACTTGGTATGGTGATTGGTCATGATCAGTAAATGACCCCTATTGATTTTAGGGTCAAGGGGTCAAAGGTCAAGGTCATATTGACCTCTTGGGTAAAAACGGTTTCTGATCAATAACAAAAGAACCCTTAGGCCTAGGAACTTCAAACTTGGTATGGTGATTGGTTATGCCCAGCAGATGACCCCTATTGATTTTGGGGTTAAGGGGTCAAAGGTCAAGGTCACAAAAACGGTTTCCGATCAATAACTAAAGAACCTTAAGGCCTAGGAACTTTAAACTTGGTATGGTGATTAGTCATGATCAGTAGATGACCCCTATTGATTTTGGGGTCAAGGGGTCAAAGGACAAGGTCACATTGACCTTGTAAGCAAAAACGGTTTCCGATCAATAACTTAAGAACGCTTAGGCCTAGGAACTTCAAACTTGGCATGGTGATTGGTCATGACCAGCAGATGACCCCTATTGATTTTGGGGTCAAAGGTCAAGGTCACATTGACCTTGTATGTTAAAACGGTTTCCGATCGATAACTAAAGAACCCTTAGGCGTAGGAACTTCAAACTTGGTATGGTGATTGGTCATGACCAGCAGATGACCTATTGATTTTGGGGTCAAGGGGTCAAAGGTCAAGGTCACATTGACCTTGTAGGTAAAAACGGTTGCCGATCAATTAACTAAAAACGCTTAGGCCTAGGAATTTCAAACTTTGTATGATGATTGGTCGTGACCAGCAGATGACCCCTATTGAGTTTTGGGTCAAGGGGTCAAAGGTTAAGGTCATGACCAGTAGATACTTGATAACCCTTATTAATTGTTTGATCACTGGGTCAGAAGTCATGCATAATAACCTGATCACATGACTAATTGGTTGCTGATAGGGGGCATACATGTTTTACAAACATATCTTGTTGATGTAGAAATCAAATTCATTTTTTCTTCATTCCATTGTTAATATACCTTTCGTTTCACTAAAGCAATATTAAGCCCTGTATCTTGGATTTGTCGGCTAAATTTTAGGACTCATAGATTTATAGCCCAGCGAGTCCTAGGACCCACAATGATGAGTTAGTAAAAAAATCACTGTAAGGGTCCAATTTGAAGCTTATGGTGGTCAATTCACTTAGTCACTTAAGTGTTCCAATGAAAAAAGACAAATTTAAATATAATGGTAATACTGTATGTCAATGTAAAGATTAGAGAAAATGTTTAAGCTGTAGACCTGCAGTATGGTTTTCCAAGGGTTCTGGGGTTTTTTGGTAGTGCTGAGGTATGGAACATGTATTCTGAGGGTTTCTGGATTGAGTCTTAGTCAGGCTGCATTTTTTTTCTCACCCTAGTTGTGATATTAATAAATATAACAGGTCTGCATATATTAATGTATTATAATGTTTTAAGTCAATATTGTTAAATATTTAATCATTGTCTTTTGATAAGACATTGTAACAGTACAACTTCTTAATTTGACCTTTCTTGTATGAGGGGGAAGAAGCTCTTAATTAACTCCTCACCAGTGCGGTATAAGCTGCGGTCTCCCAGGAGAGCCCAGGACCACCGCAATAAGTTATTGGGATGTTACAGAAAATCCGGGGTGAAATTATTGTTGCGGTCACACTAACCACGGCAGCACTACCATAATTCCAAACTAACCCAGGCAGAGCCCCGGTCGATCCAGGCAGAGCACTGAAAAACCCTGGTGGATTGTTACATCCCGTGAAAATGATTACATTGATACATAATTTTTGTCCCCTGCCTTTTTCGAAGAAAAAAGGGGGATATAGAAATAGGCTCCATCCGTCTGTCTGTCCGTCTGTCTGTCACACTTTCATGTGAGGTCCATAACTTTGTCATTTATTAAATGAATCTGAAATAACTTGGCACAAATGTTTGTTATCAAAAGACAATGTGTCATGCGCAACAACCAGACCCCTACCTCCAGGGTCAAGGTCCTGTCCATAACTTTTTTATCTTTGAAGGGATTTTGTAAATATTTGCCACAATTATTCACAATAATGAGAAGATGTGTCCTGAGTAACAACCGGTCACCTACCTCGAAGGTCAAGGTCACACTTGGAGGTCAAAGATTAACATAGTCTGTTACAGGGTATATTTCGTGTCTGGTCCATAACTTACTTATCTTTGGAGGGATTTTGTAAATACTTGCCATAATTGTTCACAATAATGAGACAATGTGTCATGCGCAACAATTGGTCACCTACCTTCAAGGTCAGAGCTTAACATTCATTTTATTTCTTTAAAATTTATTGTTGCATTTGCAGATCTAGCATTAACCATAATTTTGGACTGAACGTCCTAAGATCCATACCTCAATCTTTTGAAACAGCATAATTTTATGCTTCATATAAAACTTACCCGAGGCGGGGGCCCTGGTACTTCTGTTACAAATTCTTGTTATTTAATAAAATATCTATTGTTCCTGAACAGTAATTTATGATGATTTTATGAAAAATCCTTATGCAAGCCTGGATGCCGTAATGTCAAGCAAATGTATACCTCAGTGCTTGCAGTGCTTTGATTTAGAATATTATCTTGATCACTTTATCAAACTGCACTAAATCAAATATTTTTGAACGTCTGGTGGCTTTTTAAGTTTTTTTATTTAAAAACTATATACCAGAAAAATAAAACACAATTATATGTATTCATATGAAAATGACGACTCATATGAAAATTCCAGTAAAATGAGCTTTTTTAATACATTACAAAAGTTATACCATTAGATGCGGAAATTATTTTGGAATAAAATGGTATAGCTCTATATAATTTAAAATCATTTCGTGTTATTTGGAGTGTACACAAGACCGTACGTGTGATTATCACGGCACTACTACCAACCGTGTGATTATAACGAAGCGTGGTATACAAATAGTAGAATTCTAAAAAAAAATTACCATTAAACGCAGAACTGGTTTTAGAATAAAATAATCATCATTTATCATTCGGATAAAACTGATTAATTATAAAGTCGTGTCTGTGATTATTACGGCACTACCCATAACCGTGCCCATAAAGTCGTGTGTGTGATTATCACGGCACTACCCATAACCGTGCCCTTATTACGCCGCCGCACACACAGACACTTGGAGTATAGACCCCGCCCTTCTCCGCCCCTGAATATAAAAAAGTAAAAGTATTATCTATTACAAGAATAAGTTTTAAATTTTTGCTTATATTAGTATGACACGGTTAAGTGTCTAACACGTGAACAAGTTTCAACCGAATTTCATAACGTTTTAAAAAAGTCAATTTTTTACCAACGCTTTAATTTCCTGAAGATACCAAGCTTCGAAATGTAAACACAACTGACCTACATGAATTTCAAGTATTCATGTTATCGCATACCATTTCTTTCTAGTGTAAATAAGTCGATGCATACATTCTTTTCATAAATAAATCCATGTTATTATCCGATCGTACCTTACTTCTAAGCTTTGCACATTTAATTACATTTTCCTAACGGTGTCACATGCTTCTTTACGAATTCATGACGACTGGAATGTTTCCCGTCTCTTAAAGCGGAAAACCGCTGGGAAAAAGCAATTTCATATAAAACTTTAATGAATGAAAAGGTACGTTGTTGTCGTCTCACCCACGTGCACATGACCTATATTTTCGCGAGCGAAAAAAAGGTAAACAGTAAACTCTAAATATCAATTTTATTTCTGTTTTCGTAATTTTTTTTACATTTAGTGTTTAAATATCATTTTTGCTTCAATTATGTTGAGTACTGAACAGCAACTGTTTTATGATTCCGCATGTAGCGGGCATAATATTGTTTTAACTGGTCAGGGTGGAACTGGAAAATCCTACATTATTTCTCAGTTTTATGAAAACATGTTAAAAAAGGGTAAAAGTATTTATGTCACATGCAGTACTGGTATCGCTGCAACACATTACCGTAATGCACAGACACTCCATAGGTGGTGTGGTTTAGGAGATGGTGGTATGCAAACTAGTGAACTAGTGAAGCTAATTTGTACTGACGAACGATATGCTGAGTCAAGGCAGCGTATAATATCTTGCCAAATCCTTATAGTAGATGAGTGCTCTATGATAAGCCAAAGAATATTTGAGGCTGTTGAATCAATATGTCGGTCAGTAAGACAAAATGAGAGGTATTTTGGGGGCATGCAAGTTATCTTTTCCGGTGACTTTTTTCAGCTTCCACCAGTCCCAGATGAATTGTATGGGGAAACTGGCAAACATTGTTTTCAGTCCGATTATTTCAAGTATGTCTTTCCACACCATATCAATCTGAAGACCATATTTAGACATAACGACATTAATTTAATTGAATGTGTAAACAACCTAGAAAAGGGAAATTTAAGTACAAGAACAATTCAGTACATCAAAACTTTAGAAAGAGATATCTCTATTCAGGAAAACACATTGTACCTTTTTTCTACACGATACAAAGCAAATTTATTCAATCATGATAAAATTAACAATTTCCCAGGCAATTTGAAAATTTATACTGCAAAGGATGAGGGAGACACATTTTATTTACAAAAGTTTCAAGCACCTAAACGGTTAGGCTTCAAAGTGGGATGCCCTGTGATGCTTGTTGTCAATTTAAGCGAAACACTTGTTAATGGTTCAACAGGCACGTTGAAAGAGTTATTAGACAACGAAGTTGTAGTACATTTTGAAAAAAGTAACCTAACAGTGACTGTGACATACCATGCATTTTCAAAAGTGGACCCAGTATCACGCAAAACTTTAGCTAAAAGATTACAGTTGCCATTAGTTCTTGCTTTTGGAATAACTATGCATAAATCACAGGGCATGTCACTTGAATCAGTTGTTGTTGACTGTGAAGATGCCAATGTGCCTGGTCAACTTGGTGTTGCTGTTGGTCGTGCACTTACAGCCAACAATTTGCAGGTAAAAAATTTTAGGCCTCATTTAGTGAAAAAGCACCCGCCTCATGTATATAGTTTTTATGAGTCAAACTCCCAACTGTTTTTACCTTCCAACACCTGCTGTAAAAGCGAGTTTATTCCTTCAGAAACATTATCTGAACTATTCATTCCAATCGATTGGGATAATTTCAATAATGAAAATGATGATCATTATTATAATGATGATCATGATCATGATAAAATAAATGATGATGATGATGTAAATTTTGAGTATGATGATCATTTTCTTCAACTCATATCTGAAATTGAAACAGAAAATAATGAATTATGTAATACTTCAGCAGGCAATTATAATACTACAGGTATAATGCAATCAGCTTCTCCAATACCTGATTATATCTCTATTGATAAAATTCTGGATGAAATAAATCAAAATTATTCAAACACTCCGCTACAAGACCAAGTTTCACAAACTATAGACTATATTAAAAATAAAAAAAATGACTTTTCATGTTGGGTTTCCAAATTCTTTTTGCACTTAAACAAAATTCTCAACGATTCATTTAACGAAAATGAAGAATTTCAACAAAAACACGCTCGACAATTTTGTACAAAGGTTAATTGCTATTTACAAAGTGATGAATACTTCAATTCCTGCCAAAAAGTTATATCTAAGACTGAAAACTATCATCCGGCAATAGGTTTAGCATTATTTACATCAACAGCATTTCATATTCAAAAAGCTATATTAGAAAATTTCTCTGAAACTGTTTCTCATTCAGAAATTGCAGAAAGAATTATTCCGACAGAAAAATATGAAAAAGGAAAAGGGAATTTACGATATATTGGAGGATATTCCATCGCAAAGATTAAATATAAATATAAAAAGAAAGTCCAAAATTCATTATATGACTTTTCTAAGACGTTAGAACTTCAAACTGCTCGGGAAAAAGTAGATCTTTTAAATCAAATTATTACTTCATATTATGATTTATTAAATGACTCATCATTTCCTCAAAGTCTAGAAACTACAGCCAGAAAACAAAACATAAGACAAGGGTTAACAAATATAACTGACTCAGCATTTGTATTCTTTTCAGAGTTAAACCATAAACTAAGATTACTTGAAACTTATCAAAATTTATACAAACATGGGAAAAATACGATAGAAATGGTAAAAAGCGAAATATTAGCAGATAGCAACATATTAGAACAGTGGTTTAAACTTTTCAACTCCACTTTTGATGAATTGGTTTTGGAATTATTTAATGAAGTGATATCAAAATTTATCTATGTATCTGCTTCACATTTTCGAAAAGATTTCTTAAGAAGCCAAACAATCGAAAAATCAAAAGCCCACCGGAAAAAGTAATGGAGAAAAAAGAAGGTAAAAAACTAACGCTTTTGTCTATAGATGACATCATAAATGATAAGTCTGCAGGAAAGGTTGTTTCCCATTTAAAACTCAAAGCTGCCGTGTTATCGGGACCCCGAGTGTTTCAATAATAAGTTTTATACCAAGAAACAATTACAATTATTATGCGCAGGTTATGAAATTCCTACATTAAGCAACCATACTAAAAAATACATGAATGATCATCTAGTCACTGCAATACAAAATTGCGACACTATTTTAACTCCTTCCGTTTTTGATATTACAAATGAACCCACAAATGATGACCAAACTCTCCAAAAAATCAATAACACCACCCATGATTCAATATCCAAGTCAGATGAACTTAAAAAAGGCAAAGTACAAAAACAAAAAAGACCGGCACGAATGGCTACTAAACGAAATTATAAGAAAACTAAAACTACTGAGGACACTTCAAATACATGTCCTATATGTTCCGGCAAATATGACGACTCAAGTAATTGGATACAATGCGATTCATGTGATGACTGGGTGCATGGAAGCTGTGTAGGAATAAACACACCGGAACAATGGGAATTTTACAATGAAGACGATGTAAACTTCCTTTGTCCCTTTTGTTCATAGCCTTGATTTTTTTATTACTTGTCAGTCAGTTGTTGCGCGTGTGGACTGTCCGTACCGCACTTCTTTTTGACACTGGTATTAAGGATATCTAAAAATCAGTAATATATTCCAAACATAATCGTCCATTAAATATACTTTATTACATTAAAGGACATACTTGTATACATAAATTAATTGGTACACCAATGTTTAGGTAATCAGATTCTATATTCAATGATTTATTGATACAGACTACCTAACCTATATATATATTGTTCTGTTAACAAATATTGTTTGCATTGTCCACTTTCTCGCTTGAATGGATATATAATATTATAAATTGGCTTATCACATATACCACGGAACACGAGTGTAATTAAGCAATTAAATAAAAACTATATTACACTATTGTAATAAAAATACCACTTGACGTCATTTGCGTTTTATAATACTGCACGTTTGTAACGTAAAATATCATTGGATAATAGTGACGTTTATATTATTAGTGAGAAATATTTTTGACAAGTTATATGGCCCTATAAACGGCTATTTGTAAGTATGACCCGAGCCGCTAGGCTCGGGTTATATTGCAAACAGCCGTTTATATACGGTCAGAGAACCTGTCAACAATATTTATAACTAATAATATATAAAAACATAGCATGTAGGCAGCGTTACACTAAAGGCGGGCTATTTTTAAGTCAATACTGTTTTGGATATATAACAAAAAGAAAATTATATTCGGTTATATTTGTGTACATTCAATATTAAATTAATGGATCTCACTGAATAGATATTTATTATGCTCGCCACAACTTTGAATTTAGTATTGAAAATATACTCATTAAATATTCTTTATATAATACAAAAATGTGTAAAATATATTTTAAGTCAATAAATATGTGCTTTAAACATCAATATGTATCAATATATCATTGAGTATGAAATATTATTACCTATGACCTGTAGTTCGCTGAAACAATGTTTGCCGATATTAAAGGGACTCCACTGAGGTTTAAGAGCCTAAGAACATAGCATTTGAATTTCTTACATAAATTACCTGGGGCACTTTAAACAGAAATATATGCAAAGATAGTTAAGAAATATACTTTGAAATGAATTGAAAATCGTATTTTTATGCTTAGCTTAGCCCGATTTCAGTGATAAGTGTTTCAACACTTTTCAATCTGGGTCATTTTTTTCAATTTGAAAAATTATAGTGGAAAAACAAAGTGCGCAAATGATCTGAAATTTTGCACAAAGATTAGTGATCTAAACCTACATCAAAAGGTACATTTATGTGGAAAAAAAATATTTTCAGTCTCATCATGTCAAAAAACCTCAGTGGAGTCCCTTTGAAGTCACAGTTCGTGCCCTAAAATACCTCTACATTCTTGTATATTTTTATCGTCAGTAATTTTTAGTGTTTTAAACTAGAATTCTTGTCTCTTAAATCATACCACATTTACTTTCAATCATATCGGGTTTTTATAAAGATAATGTTAAACACTTTATTGGTTTGTGTTCATTAGTAAGCATTTACTATATTAGATAGTAACTTTCGTGGTTTGTTGTTAACTATTATCTGCATAATTACTTATTGAATTACAGCACAAATTCATTATTAATTGGTAAATGCTTACTGAAAAACACTTGCGTATAAGAAAATACGCTGATTTCTGATACATTTTTATATAATTTACATTAATGCCACCCTGACCAATATAAATTATTTTGTTTATATTTCTTAATTTCTCCCATAATTTATCTTTCAGTAACAAAGTACACGTACACACATAGGTGTTCTGTTCAACACTTTCTTACTCTCCTGATTTATACTTCGGTCTCTCTCTTTTGATACATTGTTTTTCTATTCTTTCATTTCTACTTTTGTTAGGACATATTTCAGAATTCCGCCACAATGAATGACACATCTCAAATAAGACAAATTAAATCTTTTTTACACAAAATAAAAAATGATGAGAAACTTGAACCAACATATGATAAAATAATTATTTTGTCCGATAGTAAGGGAAATTACTTAAAAAATCAAGTTGAAAACATTTCACAATATGCTGACACTTCATCTGTTGTATTTTGGTCACGGGGGGGAAGGAAATCGTCAGAGGGGGTTTCATTTTTAGAAGAGAAAATTTCTCATGGCTGTCCCTTACTTGGGAATAATTCAGTTGTCCTTTTTTGGCACTCAACATGTGATGTTACTAATTTACAGCGGCCACAGCGTTATGTCAGACCTGCCTTTGAATCTGGCGATGAGTTTTTAAATTACCTGGAGCCAAGTTTTAGGAAGCTTGTTGACATAAACAACCAGAACAGTTTTGATATAGGGTTCCTCGAAACACCCCCAGTGTTTCCTTCTATTTGGAACAAAAGTAAAGGTGACCCGGACTGGGGATGTTTCGAGGATTCCTTTATCAACAATCAAATTGACAAAGTAAATAACCATATTAGGACTATCAACCAAGAATTGAATTATGTATCACCAAAGTTTGTATGTGATTGCATGAAATTCAGGA
>NW_026859134.1:0-30965 GCF_026571515.1 Ruditapes philippinarum | reverse complement strand
CAAAAGTTGCAGCATCGATATCCATCCAGAAGTTGCTGAAAAATAGCGTGGAAACGAAATGATTCCATATACAGTGTATAATAACTAATCAATGGCCGGATAGTGCGGAAACTAAATCTGGACTGACAGGCGGACGAACACGCTAAAACAGTCCCATCACTCCCGATTTCATCAGCGGGGGAGGGGATAAAAATGTCTGTAGTTTTAGTTCCAATAATTGATTTCAGTCCTAAAAATTTGTGACGTTTGTGACTCAGTGAAAAGCATTGAAGAAAACAATATTTATCTCAAATTTGTGACATTTGTGATTTTAAACTCGTGACGAATGTGATTGTCTAAAACATTGGATCACATGCATCACAAAATTTGTGACGAATGTGATCTCATTCTTCACAATTGTGACGAATGTGATTTGTGACACATGTGGCCTTACAATATGCATAAGGTTATGAGAGATTTACAATATAATGAACAGTTATTCAAAAGTGGTTAACAAAACATATATACATATAGGTACTTGACTTAACTTTACTCTTTGCCCACAATTTGTCTTACATAAATGCTATCACAATTATATATATATGTTCATACACTCATACAGGTTGAGAAAATCATACCATACAGGAGAATGAGTTGTTTGGATTGTCATATAATTATTTTGCAGAATAATGCAAGTTTTAATGAATTTGAATGGTCAGCGCTATTCATTAAAGATTCTAATTTATAAATATTAGGATGATTTGAGAATTTTTTTTATCAATAAACTTTTTACGAAGAGAATTAAAGAAAGTTACATTCAAATAAGTAGTGAAATTCATCCCCAAGAGATTGTTTTGGACATAAATGACATACATATATTCTATGGTTTCTTTCAATATGTAAATGTCTACCCTTTTCTATAGGTAATAAGTGGTTCATATATAGTTCTGAACTTTCAAAGTATTTTACAGAGATTGAAAGGTAATCCATTGTATATCTAAATATTTCTCGAAACAAAAGTTTACATATACACACGATAATTAAACATTACCCCAAGATTTCTCTGGTCGCTATTAAGTCTACGAGCAGTCCTCACTCCTCATGTACAGTATCAGTATTGGGAGTGGTACAAACTATCCTTATTGTCAGAATTAGATTTTGGGATTGGTATTGTTAAATTAGTTTAACATAACATGTGTCGCCTGATGATGGCCAACTAAGTAGCTGCACGATTGGACAGTTTGTTCCCTATATATTGCGGATACTTTGTAGCATGTTGCAACTTCTGTGTAACTGGGGACATAAAAATCATTAACAGGCCGAAACGCTCTTTTTACTCAAGGGTCATACCTTAAACATTCAACCGGAAAACCCATATGCACATGAATTGACTTTCCGATCAATCCTGTTAAGTTTCAGTCAAATTGCATAAGTACATAAACAAAACTTAAAACAATAATCAAAGGGTCATAGCTCTTACAAAAATCATTGAACTAGAAAATGCCGGATGTGCACAATTTGGTTTAGACCATACCTGTAAAGTTTGGATGAATTTGGACCAGTATGTTTTGAGTTGTCAGGACAAGTTTTGTGACGGATAGACGGATAGGCAGACGAGGGAGAAGTGAAACCTTTATCTAATGTAAAATTATATATTATGATAACATCTTGGAATATTATTATTGTTCATGTAGTTACACATCTGCCTTTTTATCCTATTCTTATAATAATAAAATTAATTTGTTGAAAGCATTATGTAATGACACTCGGCTGTTTTTTTTGGACTGTTGCCATGTGCAATAACATTGCGGCAGGAATTATAAATTAATACACGTATACTGTAACGAACTGTTAAAGAGGCATCAAATACATGTGCACTTATATACTGGGTCACATGTTCGAGAGGCATTAAATATAGGTTAACTTACTGGGTCACTTTGTTTGAGAGGCATCAAATGCAAGTTCACTTATATATATAGCGGGTCACTATGTTCGAGAGGCATAAAATACATGTATACTTACCGGGTCACTATAACGGACAGTTAGAGAGGCATCAAATACATGCATGCAGATGTTCTCCCAATACACCATTATCTCACTTCTTTTGAAATCAAAATGGCGGCTTAATTTCCAAAATTCCATTGTTAAACAGCTATCGACTGTAATAGATGTCTGGTTTATTCGACAACCTGTAAACATAAACATATACTGTATATAAGTCTGATTATTTCAGTGCAAACCATATTAGATATGTGCAGTCTCTCCAGAGAAATTATAAAGAAAGTCTTACCCTGGTGTTGCTAGTACATATTATTCTGGTAAAAAGAAAACGCTCACCAGACAATTTCCTGAATTTATATGACATAGAGTATCATATACCCCCCACCCCTACCCCGCCCCCACCCGACACACACAAAGAAAAGAAAACGAAATAAAAGACAATAAAAAACTAACAAAACCTAATGCAAGGCGCACTCACGCCTGCACACACACGCACGCATGCACACGAAACAACGAAGGATGTATAATAAGTAGCAAACCCTCATGTTAAAGTCAGTGAGTTTAGTAATCCTTTATGAATTTTATCACTTATATATTGAAACATTGTGATATAATCATACCAAGATCAAATGTAGTAGCTTCCGACACTGAACTTTTCTTTCCGCAGTTGTTGTCATGAACATGTCTATTGTTGATAATTGTCAATGTCCCAATATTTCTTGATCTTACAGCGAGACATTTCAAATTGATACGTCTGCTTTTGCCGTACAACCATTCCTAGATAAACCAAGAAGCCTACTTTATCATAAATTATGAATTTTCATAAAAAAATGTTTGCTTCTTTTCTTTTTTATAGCAATTATACTATACACCATTTTTGCTAAAACAGCAAATGTTTTTTTCATGCTTTAAAGAAAACAAACTACTTACTTTATTTTCTTATTTATTCATAAACAAAGACTCACGGCCCTTAAAGGCATAAGAGTGAACAATCAAACAAAACAAAAAACCAACAAAAAATACAAACACGGCATAGAAGTAAATAAGTAAATAAGGAAGATGACTTAGTGGAATTTCAGCATTATTGCTTTGACAAAAATGGCTAGATTAAATAAAGTATTTCTGTTGTCGCTACACATTAGAGCCTGAAAATTTAAAATACTAGGAAACCTTGAATAATGAGTAAAATAAGTACATTTGAAAATATAGTGAAATTCAATGTACATAAAGTTAGTTCCCTATTCCTTATTCCTTATTCCTTTTTCGAATAAGGAATAAGGAATCAGTTCCTTATTCCTTTTTCGAATAAGGCATAGGGAACTAGTTCCTTATTCCTTATTCAAATCTAAATAAGGAACAGCAGAATTAATATTTATTTAAAAATAAAAGTTATACCTCATTCAAATCATTGCATAAAGAATCTGCATAAATTATTTTGAAAAAAAAAATCGGATAAAGAATAGGGAACCTGTTCCTTATTCCTTATTCAACTCCGAATAATGAACAGAAGAAAATACGCAAAGAAAGACACCAGTTGCAATTATTTTTGATAAATCTGCATTAGAATTGCAAGAATCAATCATTAAAATCATATAATAAAGCATCTGCATAAAAATATTTTTTAAAAAATGTTAAAGTCGAATAAGGAATAGGGAACCAGTTCCCTATTCCTTTTTCAACTCCGAACAAGGAACAGAAGAAAATACGTAAAGAAAGACAGCAGTTGCAGTTATTTTTGATAAATCTGCATTAGAATTGCAAGAATCAATCATTAAAATCATGAAATAAAGCATTTACATATTTTTTTTTTGAAAAGAATGTTAAAATCAAATAAGGAATAGGGAACCAGTTCCTTATTCCTTATTCAACTCCGAATAAGGAACAGAAGGAAATACGTAAAGAAAAACACCAGTTGCAGTTATTTTTGATAAATATGCATAAGAATTGCAAGAATCAATCATTATAATCATGAAATAAAGCATCTACATAATTGTTTTTGAAAAAAAAATGTTAAAGTCGAATAAGGAATAGGGAACCAGTTCCTTATTCCTTATTCAACTCCGAATAAGGGACAAAAGGAAATACGTAAAGAAAGACACCAATTGCAGTTATTTTTGATAAATCTGCATTAGAATTGCAAGGATCAATCATAAAAATCATGAAATAAAGCATCTGCATAAAAATATTTTGGAAAAAAAAATGTTCAGGTTCATTCGGCTCCGAATAAGGAACAGAAGAAAATACGTAAAGAAAGACAGCAGTTGCAGTTATTTTTGATAAATATGCTTAAGAATTGCAAGAACCAATCATTAAAATCATGAAATAAAGCATCTACATAATTTTTTTTGAAAACAATGTTAAAGTCGAATAAGGAATAGGGAACCAGTTCCTTATTCCTTATTCAAATCCGAATAAGGAACAGAAGGAAATACGTAAAGAAAGACACCAGTTGGAGTTATTTGTGATAAATCTGCATTAGAATTGCAAGGATCAATCATAAAAATCATGAAATAAAGCATTAGCATAAAAATATTTTGGAAAAAAAATTTTCAGGTTCATTCGACTCCGAATAAGGAACAGAAGGAAATACGTAAAGAAAGACACCAGTTGCAATTATTATTGATAAATCTGCATTAGAATTGCAAGGATCAATCATTAAAACCATGAAATAAAGCAGCTACATATTTTTTTTTAATGTTAAAGACGAATAAGGAATAGGGAACCAGTTCCTTATTCCTTATTCAACTCCGAATAAGGAACAGAAGGAAATACGTAAAGAAAAACACCAGTTGCAGTTATTTTTCATAAATCTGCATTAGAATTGCAAGGATTAACCATGAAAATCATGAAATAAAGCATCTGCATAAAAGGCATTTTGGAAAAAAAATGTTCAGGTTCATTCGACTCCGAATAAGGAACAGAAGTTATTACGTAAAGAAAGACAGCAGTTGCAGTTATTTTAGTTAAATCTGCATAAGAATTGCAAGGATCAATCATTAAAATCATGAAATAAAGCATATACATATTTTTTTTTAAATGTTAAAGTCGAATAACGAATAGGGAACCAGTTCCTTATTCCTTATTCAAAATTCAAATCCGAATAAGGAACAGAAGGAAATACGTGAAGAAAGACACCAGTTGGAGTTATTTGTGATAAATCTGCATTAGAATTGCAAGGATCAATCATAAAAATCATGAAATAAAGCATCTGCATAAAAATATTTTGGAGAAGAAAATGTTCAGGTTCACTTGACTCCGAATAAGGAACAAAAGTAATTGCGTAAAGAAAGACAGCCTTTGCAATTATTTTTGATAAATCTGCATAAGAATTGCAAGGATCAATCATTAAAATCATAAAATAAAGCATCTACAAAATATTTTTTGAAAAAAAATGTTAAAGTCCAATATGGAATAGGGAACCAGTTCCTTATTCCTTATTCAACTCCGACAAAGGAACAGAAGGAAATACGTAAAGAAAGACACCAGTTGCAGTTATTTTTTATAAATCTGCATTAGAATTGCAAGGATCAATCATAAAAATCATGAAATAAAGCATCTGCATAAAAAGTATTTTGGAAAAAAAATGTTCAGATTCATTCGACTCCGAATAAGGAACAGAAGTTATTACGTAAAGAAAGACAGCAGTTGCAGTTATTTTTGATAAATCTGCATAAGAATTGCAAGGATCAATTATTAAAATCATGAAATAAAGCATCTACATATTTTTTTTGAAAAAAATGTTAAAGTCGAATAAGGAATAGGGAACCAGTTCCTTATTCCTTATTCAACTCCGAGTTAGGAACAGAAGGAAATACGTAAAGAAAGACAGCAGTGGCAGTTATTTTTGGAAAATTCTGCATTAGAATTGCAAGGATCAATCATAAAAATCATAAAATAAAGCATCTGCATAAAAAGTATTTTTGAAAAAAAATGTTCAGGTTCATTCGACTCAGAATAAGGAACAGAAGTAATTACGTAAAGAAAGACAGCATTTGCAATTATTTTTGATAAATCTGCATTAAAATTGCAAGGATCAATCATTAAAATCATGAAATAAAGCATCTACGTAATATTTTTTGAAAAAAATGTTAACGTCGAATAAGGAATAGGGAACCAGTTCCTTATTCCTTTTTCAACTCCGAATAAGGAACAGAATGAAATACGTTAAGAAAGACCCCAGTTGCAGTTATTTTTTATAAATCTGCATTAGAATTGCAAGGATCAATCATTAAAATCATGAAATTAAGCATCTACATAATTTTTTTGAAAAAAATGTTAAAGTCGAATAAGGAATAGGGAACCAGTTCTTACTTCCTTATTCAACTCCGAATAAGGAACAGAAGGAAATACGTAAGGAAAGACCCCAGTTGCAGTTATTTTTGATAAATCTGCATAAGAATTGCAAGGATCAATCATTAAAATCATGAAATAAAGCATTTACATAATTTTTTTTGAAAAAAAAATGTTAAAGTCGAATAAGGAATAGGGGACCAGTTCCTTATTCCTTATTCAACTCCGAATAAGGAACAGAAGGAAATACGTAAAGAAGGACCCAAGTTGCAGTTATTTTTGATAAATATGCATAAGAATTGCAAGGATCAATCATTAAAATCATGAAATGAAGCACATACATAATTGTTTTTGAAAAAAAAATGTTCAGGTTCACTCGACTCCGAATAAGGAACAGAAGTAATTACGTAAAGAAAGACAGCATTTGCAATTATTTTTGATAAATCTGCATTAGAATTGCAAGGATCAATCATTAAAATTAAGAAATAAAGCATCTACATAATTTTTTTTTAAATGTTAAAGTCGAATAAGTAATAGGGAACCAGTTCCTTATTCATTATTCAACTCCGAATAAGGAACAGAAGGAAATACATAAAGAAAGACCCCAGTTGCAGTTATTTTTTATAAATCTGCATAAGAACTGCAAGGATCAATCTTTAAAGTCATGAAATAAAGCATCTACATATCTTTTTTGGAAAAAATGTTAAAGTCGAATAAGGAATAGGAAACCAGTTCCTTATTCCACTGCGAATATGGAACAGAAGGAAATACGTTAAGAAAGACACCAGTTGCAGTTATTTTTGATACATCTGCATTAGAATTGCAAGGATCAATCATAAAAATCATAAAATAAAGCATCTGCATAAAAATATTTTGGAAAAAAAATGTTCAGGTTCACTCGACTCCGAATAAGGAACAGAAGTAATTACGTAAAGAAAGACAGCATTTGCAATTATTTTTGATAAATCTGCATTAGAATTGCAAGGATCAATCATTAAAATTAAGAAATAAAGCATCTACATATTTTTATTTTTTTTAAATGATAAAGTCGAATAAGTAATAGGGAACCAGTTCCTTATTCCTTACTCAACTCCGAATAAGGAACAGAAGAAAATACGTAAATAAAGACACCAGTTGCAGCTATTTTTGATAAATTTGTATTAGAATTACAAGGATAAATCATTATAATCATTAATTTTCATAAAGTATCTGCATAAAAAATATTTTGAAATAAATGTCAAAGTCAAATTTAGGAACCAGTTCCGTATTCCTTATTCAACTCAAATAAGGAACAGAAGAATATGCCCAAGGAAAGAAACCGCAAAAAAGGTATGATTTATTTATGAATCGACATCAGCCGTGTATATAAAATTATATAAACGTCACGATTATCCATTGAAAAGCGACGTTACAAACGTGCAGTATTATAAAGCTTTATATACACGGCTTCTTTCAGTTTATGTAAAAAATCACATATTTCCCCAAAAAAGGAAGTCTGCTGTATTATAAATTCGTCATAAAGATTCCTGACATGTTATAAAGCCGTATATAAAAGGTTGAATGCAATATAACCCTCGCCTAGCGGGTCGGGTTATATATACAAACAATCGTTATATAGGGCGATATAATCTGTCAAGAATCTTTATAACTAATGATATATCACTTTTGACTAGTGTGTTTCATTATATCTATAAAAAGATGATGGAATTTCATAAGTACGATTGCTTTATATAACTTTTAAAATTGTAAAAAGGACAGTTGACAACTAACTATTCTAACAACTTTAGAATATGCACGGGGCATAGAGTGTAGCAACCAAGGCGTTTTCAGAACGAAGACATTCTCCTAGAGGTGCTAATTGTCAATGTTGAAGCATGTGTATTCAAGACAAAGATTGGAGAAGTCGTTACCGTTGGCCCTAGTAGCAGGTTGTCACATTTACATTAATACAGCTTTAAAATAAATTCTTCATAATGAAGTCATTACAACAAAAGTTCAGAGTTAAGCCACCATAAAAGGATACAATTGCTGTGTGGTATTATAATGGTCAAAGTTGATTTTAAAAATATCCGATAACTTTAACTTTTTGTCTATGGAATAGATGTTATCGTTGTTGTTATTATCTTAGTATTGTTACAACTTTACAGATCCATACTACGATGTTTTGTTTCGCACATGTGTCGATGCCGTAATGACGATTTATGATTGAATTATTTTTAATATTGAAAGACAAATTATTATGGAAATGGTGTTTATATTCTTATCTTCCGAAAAATAAACTGCCAATTCCGTGAACAATGCTTGATTGTCTGTATGATAATATAGACTTTTGAGAGAAGCTTTAATTTCTTTTCACATTTTTCAAATAACTGTCATTAAAGGATAACACTTTTTTCTGATTAAATATTAATGTAGTGGTTATAAAGTAGCTTACTATAGTAAGTTGTGTCTCTGAAACATCAAATTGATGTTTTGTTTTAAAGATTGACAAACATACAACAGTTTGCTAGACATACTTTTGCCTAAACATCCAGATGGGTTTATAGGTTTCATATTTATTGATTGCCCGGAGCAAATCTCCTTAACTATGAAAGCATTTAGTTGATATTTGGCGCATAAATAGAGGTGAATGACAGAAAGTGCGTTGTTAAAGATCCATAACTCTATGTGCCATTTTAGTTAGTTATTTCCCTTTATAAGTTGGGTTATTATGTTTTAATGCTTTTTAAAAGCATAACTCTAAATTTAAGTATACATGGAGTGCAGTGTTGAAAAATTATAACTGTGCTTTGCCGCATTTTACAATTATCTCCCTATATAATGTTTTAAATGCTTGTCAGACTTTGTCCGGAGAATTATTAAAAAACTTATGGAGAGATTTACTTATAATTTCATAAAATGATGAGTGATATTCAGAGTCAGGTTCATTCGACTCCGAATAAGGAACAGAGTCAGTGCAGTGCATAAAACAATAACTCTTCTTGACTAGTTTTCTCACATTCACAGCTAAGTATATTTTGCTTGCTGTAGACACAACTTTTAAACTATTAAATGCATTTAGTTAATATTGGGAATAAAGAAGGGAATGGCCAGAAATGCAGTGTTTAAGAACGATAGCATTAGCTAACCTTCATTGTACGCCTGTTGTCGTAGAAAAAAATACAATGGTTGATGATTATGATTAGTCATAAATCGTAAGGCTTATTAGATATGTTGGTGTGTAGATCAAGATGCTTCAAATCTAAATCCAAGGTTAAAGTCGGCCCCGCCCTTGAGACTTATCAGAAATAATTGAAAATAGTGTCTCTATTTGCGTATTGTCTTCTTTTCTTTATTCGGAGTTGAAAAGGGAATAAGGAACTGGTTCCCTATTCCTTATTTGACTTTAATATTTTTTTTCAAAATAGTTTATGCTGCAATGATTTTACTGATAGATCCTTGTAATTCCCATTAAGATTTATCAAAAATAACTGCAACTGGTGTCTTTATTTACGTATTTTTCTCTGTTCCTTATTCGGAGTTGAATAAGGAATAAGGAACAGGTTCCCTGTTCCTTATTTGACTTTAACAATTTTTTTTCCAAAATACTTTTTATGCAGATGCTTTATTTCATGATTTTTATGATTGATCCTTGCAATTCTAATGCAGGTTTATCAAAAATAACTGCAACTGGTGTCTTTCTTTACGTATTTCCTTCTGTTCCTTATTCGGAGTTGAATAATGAATAAGGAGCTGGTTCCCTATTCCTTATTCGACTTTAACATTCTTTTCAAAAAAAAATTATGTAAATGCTTTATTTCATGATTTTAATGATTGATTCTTGCAATTCTAATGCAGATTTATCAAAAATAACTGCAACTGGTGTCTTTTTTACGTATTTCCTTCTGTTCCTTATTCGGAGTTGAATAAGGAATAAGGAACTGGTTCCCTATTCCTTATTCAACTTAAACATTTTTTTCAAAATAATTGATGCAGATTCTTTATGCAATGATTTAAATGAGGTATAAATTTTATTTTAAATAAATACTAATTCTGTTGTTCCTTATTTAGATTTGAATAAGGAATCAGGAACTAGTTCCCTATTCCTTATTCGAAAAAGGAATAAGGAACTGATTCCTTATTCCTTATTCGAAAAAGGAATAAGGAATAGGGAACTAACTTTATGTACATTGAAATTCATCACCTATTTCTTGCTGGTTACAAAGTGAGCATGTTCTATTTACTCTTTCAATACCAAAATAGCGACCTTTCTCTATAGGAATATTAGAACTGAGACATCTAAATTTACAAAGAGTAAGTGCTAAATTTCTTGGTAAACATATATATATATATATATATATATATAGTAAATAATGTTCTAATTTAAATTGAGTTTTATATATTCTATAATTTAAAAACACTTTGCAGAATTGAAAAACATCACTATTCCATACTTGTAAATCACGTAATCGTGATTTTATTACATATTTAAGATTATTAAAATTTGTAACATTCTGAGTTATCCTAAAATCAGAACAATCAATATTATTCAAGTAGATTTTACTTTCTCAATCCACTGACAATATAAAATACCCTTTTCATGAAGATTATACATAGTGCGGTACAAAGAAGCACATATTTTATCATTTTTACCATTAACTAGTTTACTCCAAAAATTTAACATTCTGCAAGTAATATCATTTTCAATAGGAAATGCACCTAATTCTCCCAAGACCATAACCAAAGGAGTTGACATCTGAAGTTTAAGTATATATTTATAAAATTACAGATCATTCATGTGATTGTCTGTTGCTTACCTAAACATTTATGTACAGCATTTGCTAATTATTCGGATTTTATTTTTCAAATCGAGAGAGGACAAAAAGAGAAGAAAACATCAAAACAGCAAAGGAATAAATATGATAAAGAAGAAAATATGGCATATAGAAATGTTAAGTATTTCTGTTGTACTTAGTTATGGTTTTATTCAGGCATATGAAGCAACATTAAGCAACATTTGATACTTACATTTGACAAACGGGTAACTGTAACATGTAAACATCTCCTTTGAGCATCGTTCAGTATCCAGTCTGGATGGAAATTAACCTCTATCAATATGTAATATTCTTGGTAGCAACTGGGTTGTTCTGAATTGAGATGATGCATACATATTTATACAATCATATTGCCTAATTTAAATATATTTATTGTAACAATTACCTCTAGATAACTGCATTTTTGTCTTATGATAACAAAACACAAGGAGCACACATCAGATTAAAATACAAACTTACTGCACAAGACAGTTGAAACCCTGTCCCCATCCCATGAAATTGCACACCATTGAATTGCAGGTTTTTTTAAAGGATTACAGGATTTATTTCATCAAGTGTTATGCAAATAAATATTTCATGAGTGTTGGAAGTCACATGTGAAATGTGATAATGTTCATGCTACAAGACAAAAAAATCCTGTATTTATAGAAAACTCTTCAATTGTCTGTTTATTATTTACATTTTTCTCTTTTCTGACATTTACAATATGAAAAACTTGTGTGTATTGGCTGAATTTAAAAGAAAGTAGTCCGGCAAGACTCCAGTGAAAAAATAGGACCAATATTTATCAATGCAGTTCAAAATATTCTTTTTACAGTGAAAATATGAGAAATGAAAATGTGCATTTTTTATCAATATTTCATTAATCAGTATAAAATAAATGTACCATTTTTTTTAACTTTCAATATTAAAATTTCTTACCCCAATCAATTTCTATATCTCTGCCATCACTGGTAATTTTTATATTTAAATGATAAATATTATGGTTAACAGGTGTTCGATGGTTGGTTGATATAATGCTGCCATTCGGACACACTGAAACATCATGCAGAGTTGAAAACAGTAGATTTTAAGTTGGAAACAGTAGTTTTTACATAGTTGAAAACAGTAGATTTTACAAGTATATAAGCGTTAAATTTTTATTGAAAATGGTGTATGAAACCAACATAAGAAGTTGAAAGTTACAAGTTTAACAATAATGAACTGAAATATTTCTTGTTATGACGGTATTTTACATTTTTCATTTTTATTTTGAAATACTGTAACACAAATATCTGTCTTCACTAGATAAACTATCATTCATATCAACTTTAAAGGGTGTTTTCAATATTTTTCAAATACTATTGCTTGTTTTACATTCTCTAAGTAAAACATTTACTAGAATTGCCGAGTCTTAACCAATACATTTATTAAATGAACTCGGAGTACCAGTTTGCTGTTCTAACTCAATATTTGACAGACTCAGATTATTCAAATTGTCCAACTTGTATGCATTATTCACAGAGCATTTAGAAAGATCTATACAAAATATTGTATATTGCATCCAAATATATAAAATAACATAAAAGCTTCAGCCGCATCACATCACCAATTGTACATAGTCCTTATGCGAAAGTTAAGGAAGAGGATAGAAAAGTTGAGATTAAAAAAGGATAATTATAAGAAAGCACTTTGTTCATGTGTTCAGTAAGATCGTTAGAGAATAAAAGGTAAACAAACCTTGGCCTAAGTCTTGAATTGTAACGGCATACATATCCTGAATATAAAAAACCAGAATGTATAAATTAAATACTGTCATCATACAATACTACTTTTGCATTAAATACAGATACGGTTTTGTCGCTGTAAAACAACCCGGACGTTAAACAACGCCGTCTGTTAAGTCGGACTAGCCCGATTAGCTCAGATGTCTAAGATTAGCGAGTTCGAAACCTAGTAGCTAAATATGTTCTGATTTTCCTGTGCCACTATAGTGATAACAATATTAACATTTGGTTGACGAAACACAGTTAGTGCCGTCGGTTTTTCGACGTTTTTTTGTTTGTTTTTAAATGATTTAGGTAGAAGAGTTGGCGAGCTTGGAGGATACCAGTATGGTATTGGTACAGACGTTACCCAATTGTCCGCGGGAATATATGTTATATTATTATTATAATTATTTTATATCATCGATATCTGAGCAAATAAATCTAATTCCAAAGTAAATCATTTCTTATATACTTATAAATAATATTGAGAAATATTGATGAAATAAAATGCGTATTTTCATTTTCCGTATTTTCACTGTAAAAAATTATTTTTCACTGCAGTGAAACATATTTTCCGTATTTTCACTGGTGTCTTGCCGGACTACTTTCTTTTAAATTCTGCCAGTACACAAAATTTAAGGGAGAGTCTTTCAAATTTTATCGCAAAAAAAAAGAAAAATGTGTATAATAAACAGAAAATTCAAGTTTTTTCTATAAATACATGATTTATTTTCATCTTGTGGCATGAAAATTACCATATTTCACTCGTGGCTACTGCCACTCATGAAATATTTATTTTTATACCACTCGATGAAAATAAATCGTGTATTTATAGAAAAAAACTTGAATATCCTCTATATATTATCATTACGATGTTTTCAAAATTTAGTAGAATTAGTTTTCGTTAAATTTTCACTAAGATATTCAAACACAATATTTTTTTCCATACCTTTATCTGGTATGACATACTGCATGAACTTCTGATATAAAGTAGTTCTTGTGTCACACTATGTACTAACAGCACGTGCAGCACAAGAAGTAATGGTACTCTCATTTTACATCCTTCCATATATTAACAGTTGACAACATGTTGACTTTCCATCTGTTTAAACTCGGGGAGGTTTATCTACGTCCCTGCTAAAATACAATTTAATTGGATTATTCAAATTTGCGGGTTATAACAATAACAACACGTTGATACATTTTAAGCGAATCCTGAGCAGCATTTTAGTTATTAAATATTTATTGATTTACTATTTATTGATTGATTATTTCTTTACTGACTTGTTAATTATTCATTTACTTTTGTGTTTATTTTAATGAGATTTTCTTGCTTTATCTTTCTCGAAATTTCGTAAACTAAACTCTAAGAAGTAGTATTTTGTTAAGCACACAATTAACATAATTGCAGGTAAGGTAAATTATGCCCCGACCCATGATGGTCATAAGCCCTCTCCTCCCACACTTTTGGGATTTTGCTAGCTATAATGCATGGAGTATAATATTACACCAAGGTCTGTTGTTTTCTTTATGTAAAACCCATATAAAACAATTGACTCATAACAAAGCATACCAACCCTACCCCCAGGAAAACTAGTAAAATGCCAAAACCCACTCTGGAGTATGCATGAAACATTTTGTGACACCCCTAGTTCCATCTTCCTCAAAATTACATAAAAGATGCATGCACGTTTTACTTAAGTCTGTACATGATAACATAAATCTTCAAAAAAATTGTGTAAATTTCGAAAAGATCTGTAAGTTACGGTACTATATGAAATAAATGGACAGTGGCTGTTTGCCTTTTGAAAGGACATTGTTCTTAACATGGTCCTTTAGTAATAAAAATGTGAATATATTATTATGTTGTTATATTTTCTTTTTAGTATGATGTTTGAAACATGAATTATTCGTGGCAGGTAAATCATCTGTTACAGAAATAGCTGGTTTTGGAGAAAGAAAAAAAAAGAAGAAAATAAAATGTCATTTTGGAAGCTAAAGATACCCAAAGCAATACAGAGTCCTAAGCAATACTTAGAATGAGTAAGTATATGCTTCATTAAGACAAACATAATATATACACGTACATGTAAATGTTTTAAAAGAAACTGTTTAATTAATATATATATATATTATATACATTTAAAATATAGATTAAGACAATATTTTGTAACTTGTATCGTAAGTACTGAAGGGATATGCCCTATATATGTGTGTTCTACTAAGGTTTCTTTTCAATTTTTGCTCTAGAATGTAGTATAGTAATGAAAAAAAGAGAGCAACAGTTGCCGAGGTGAAAATCGATAGCAGGAAATAGTGTCTTCTGGCAAGTGATTAAGACATGGTGGATAAAAAGACGACCAGAAAACCAAACAAATGAAGAAGTGCATATATATACCAGTTGACACTTACATTATTAACTCAATTACAAATTATATCTTTTATTCAACATGATAATGCGAAAAAGTCAACTATATAGTATTTTAAAGTGTTACTTAACTTGTGATCACTGGAGTCAGAATCAATGTGCAAAATCTATAAGATAGTTAGTAAATATATTATATAACAGCACGACACTTCCCAGACATAATATTATCTGTTTTGTTATATGTTAAAGCCCCCTATGCAAAGGAAAGCAAACCAAAATGCTGCTAGAAAAAAAAGAGCTTATTATGAATGTAGGTATGAAATCGGTTGTAAGTCGGTAAACTCCGACTGAGCTGGGTTGCACAACCGACGTCGAGCCGACATAAGATGCCGATATCGGACCGACATTGTAGATGATATCGGGCCGACATCGGTCCTATATGTAATGTTTGCTGGGTGCTTTCATTTATCAAAAAGAGCCTTTATTTATGTTATCCTGCAAAAATCAGTGATTGCATGTCTCTTATTCAAACACCATCCGTCCCGCAAAAAAAGAGTAGAAATTAAATAAAAGCAAGCGTGAAATTCTATATGTTCTTGCACTGTTACAATTTATTTTTTTCACAGATTTATGATATACGTCATTAGACATGCACTAGTTTGTACATGTAAATGCATGTACTATTTTTGTTAAATTCTCAATCTATCTGTACATTTTGATGCATTTAATATCACGAATTTAACTCTTTCAAAACACTGTAAATAATTCACGTGTATTTTAAATTACTTCTAAACATGTGACAGAAAGTGATTATGTTGTAAATATAATAACGTAATTTGTACATTAATTTGATAATTGTTATGTCATAAAAATGAATTACAAAAAATACTGTTAACAGATGACAAAAATTAGAGAAAAAAATATAAATTTGTACTTACCATGAGCTTAAAGCACCATGTTAGTCATAGGATTCTAGACCAAAAAGCGAATATTAGGAACAATTGTTATTTTAACACGATTCGCTGCTCTCTATTTTTATGTAACATAACACTAATTTTACTGATATACAAAACTGACAAGCGTTTCTTTTATCAGATTTTTCAATAGGAGTGAAATCTAATTATAAAAAAAACTATAACGGATATTAGAAAGTCTGTTGATTATTGTAATTATTTGAACAACTTTTAACGCACCAGGTATTTTATTTATAACATTCATTTACTGCCTAACGCGTGGCCTGTCAACCACATGTGCCTACTACATTATATATACTATCAAAGCACAGAAGGCGCTGAATTTGTTTGGGTCTCAGAATGTAAGAAAGGTGCAGGTTGTGAGATTATATGTATAGTGCCACCAATGCTTTCCAGCGTTTTAATTGTAGTAAATTGGATATAAGACTAATTACAACACTGATATTCAATCCAATGTTTATTTGACTTTAACAATTTGAAAAAAAAAATGAGTTACCTTTACTGGGATTTGAACTCCAGACCTCTCGCTTCCTAAGCGAGCCCGAAAACCCTTCAGCCACGGTGAATTTATATGTGAACGGGCTGAAGAAAACCATATTATTCTAAATTAGGGCTTGTAACGACTTTAACTGTTGTTTAACACAGATGTAAATAATCCTGGAGCTTACTATAAGCATTTATATTTATAAAGAATCAAAGGGCTGCAAGTTCTGTGGCATTTTCTGATCTTAACAATCTAAATCGTACTGTATATCTGTATGCATTTTCCTGTATAGGTTTATTTTTATGTATTATAATTCATTTTGCAAGGCACCAGAGTTTGATACATACGGAATTCTGCATCAAAAAATCATTTATGTTCATTTTTTACGACAGTCACACTTTATCCTTGCATATCATGGCTACTTCCTTAACAAAAACACTTAAAAAAAGAATTTAACAAAAAAAGTTTCCTCGACTGGGATTCGAACTCGAGACTTCTCACTCACTAAGCGAGCGCGTTACCACTGTACCACGGAAATGTTATACACAGAGAGTCTGAATAATATCAAGGCATTCTAAATTTAGAACTTCCATTGCATTTCGGATTTGTAATGATAAATCCTTATTAATTTCGAGGTATTTTGTTCAGGGTAAACCTGTTGTTTAAAGTTGAAGTAAATATTTTAGCGAACATCCTCTCGCCCAAACAGTCCGACATGTAGAATCTATATATTCCACTACTCGGTTTGTGTAGTATTCGGTAATAAATAGTATTTTCATTGATAAAATCATATTCATCCGCGTAATTTGTGATTGTGCATTTATTGACAATTCTATAAGCCAACGCTATTGTTTAACTTTAAATGCGTTGTAATTTGTTGGATACTTGTATCAAAATAAAATATTTTTTTCTTTTAAATCGCTAGTTTTAAGCTGTTTTGAGAACTACTTGTTGTTAGGTTTGTCGTAAACTTCTGTGTCAGAGATTGAATGTCCGCTTTGTATTTAGTTATTTTCGATCAGAAAATACAATAAAACAATATTAGAAATCTTCGACCGTTCGGGAATTACTTTGCTTGAAAATTGATGCGCCTGTCTTTGACCATCTTTACGCAGTTTTCTCCCCTGAATTTTTCGGCTTTAGTGTACATACAAAAGGGAAGTAACCGCTTCAAAAAAGTGGACTACTTTCGGCATTTGCAATTAACAACATTAGACTCTGAAATTTCGCTACCATTATTTGTTTGGTCTGACTTATTATTCACCAATCAGTTGTGCTCCCTTTCCCTTCCCCTGGGGTTAAAGGTAATTATGACAATTAGATAACAAAACCCCGGCACAGACCCTCCTCATGGTGACGGCAGACGGTAAAAACTGAAAGGCGCAGTAATACCTAGCTCACCTTTTCCCCGCCAAACAACAACCTCCGTATTGACCCGTTTAGTTGAAACAGAGAAGTGATTCCCTTTGAATAATTATCCTCCTGACAATATTCTGTACTTTTCCATCAGAATAACCCCCTTCAAAACCTGTAGAAGGTTGACCACTCCCTCATCTGTCGAACTCGAACAGATTATTATAACTAACTGTTGTCGCAACATTAACCGTGCATTCTGTGATTTTTGTGACCTTCGTCTTACCGCTGACCTAACTACGTTCTATTCTTTTGATCAAGTCTATTTTCAGACTTTATAAACGTTTACAGATTCTATTCTATTTATTGTTTATCAACCAAGGTAAGTAGTGTACGAATTAACGAGTAATACACGTCAACACCAGAGCAAGTTTACAATATTTTATTTGGGTCTATACTAGTTTCGGTAATCTATATGACCTTCATCAGGACAATTTTAAACAAAATTTTGTCTGTTAAGGTTTAATGTTTATTGTTTGATTGAGACTATTCATAGAATATAATGAAAATACAAAATGTATACAACACCTCTATCGACACCTGGCACCGGTTGAAGCGATTTTAAAGGAATTGGAATCAATGATCTCGAAGGATAGATATGACAACACTAAGATTATGTACGGGGACAATATTTTACAGCTGTTACATATATTTTATTAATGACATTTTCCGACATTTTCCGACACTGTTATTTTGTCCAATGGCATTCACTATTCAGATGATCATAATATGTACACGGCAGTGTTTTAAATCAAACGGAAAAATGTTGAATATCTATCATGTCTATGTATGTCATATTATTTGACATAAATTTTTGTGTACATGTATTTGAAATACAAAACTTAATGGTATCTTTTCAAGTTTTAAAATTTCAGAATAGCCAAGTACATCATGTTTGTATATAGATCTACTACATGTTTCCCATAAATTTGAACAGTAATCAATAGGAAGTGGAATATATATTTTGTAAATTATATTTCTAAGTGTGAGTGAGATGTTTAACTTATGCTAGTGCGTGCTGTATTTAGGCTACTCAGAGTGCTCTTTTTCTGACGTTGTTGAAAAAGAGCCCTAGATTTATTTTATTTCGTGTATAGGGGTAATAAGTTCATGCCTTGGGAATCAAAATTCATTTAAATAATAACGACCGGGGTTCTTTTCATAGAAGAATACTGACTTCCTGGCAGAATTAAAGTACATGTAAAAGTGGTCATTGTTTGCGTTCGTGTTTGCATGCGCGCGCGCGTGCGTGTGTGTCGTGCACGCGTGCGTGAGTGCATGTGTGTGTGTGAAGTACCTTTAAACACAATGACATTGTGCCTCTGCTTAGCGCGACGATATGTTTTATATAACGCAAATGACGTCACGTCAAATTATTTGCACGGCCGTCTAAAATGTGCAGAGTTGCGTAATCGACACAGGTATGTGATAAACATATTTGTTTCCTGAAAGGTTGAAGGTTATATAAACCACTCTAAAGTACAATTCCTGGAACTGACCTGTATTGGTTAATGTGAAGAAATATAGTGGAGACCCGATGCAGTAAGGCTCAAACCCGTGATCCATTAATTCATTCGGAGTTTAACACGTACTTCAACACTCGTCCACCACTTGAAATAATACATTAAGTTCCCCTGTCCTATGCAAAATTAAACCTTTATTTCATTAAATTATTGTACAAAAAAAACAAACTATAATTAACTTACAAGTACGTGTTTTTGTTGATATTGTTGCATTAAAAGTATTGCAAATTAATGACAAGAAGTAAAGTTTGGGTGTTTCAAGTTAAATAAATAATAAAATAGAGAAAAACAGAATCCATAAAGAAAGCCAAACGCGGCAAAATTGTAAAATGTTGCAGGCTCGGTTTGATCGAGTCTGTTCATGGACGGTATTGGAAAGTGCAAGTTACCGTCAACGCCCCCTAACACCGGCTTAAGCAAAATTCAACATTTAAACATAGGCACTTGGTTTCGGGATAAAATAATCCTTTGATAGGTTTGTAGAACTCAAATATAATTGAATGTTACATTTTTTTTAACGTAGATGTCTTTTTTCTAAAACCGTCATTTTTCCGATATTACTTAGTATATAATATCGGAAAATTAAATTTATGACGGTTTTAGGAAAGAGACATCTACGTTAAAAAAATCATTACATTTAATTATATTTGAGTTCTACAAACCTCTAAAAGGCTTTTTATCCCGAAACCAAGTGCCTATATATGCATTTAAATACAAAAATAAAGAAATTTTGAATTTAGATCGAAACATCAGCAGATGTGTTCATACAGCGGTTATCATGGAACCTTCAATGTGACACAGCAGTGTCTTTCCATGAAAAGATTCAACAAACACGACTCAACCCAAGTGAGAAAAAAGTTCGTCTGTAAAGATCATATTTCACTTACAGTTCAGGTGTTACATTTCAAATAAAGAGTACAAATGTACGTGTAATGAGTCATGAATTAGCTTGAAAAGGAAATAAATACTGCAAAATAATAAAGTTTTTAGTCATTTTTTACTGACTTGAACGATATAATTTTGGTATGATACAAGTTCGTATACTTTTATGAATCAGTTCAAAATGGGCTAATTTGGTAAAGGGTCATATAGAGCCGAAACGCCCTCAGTATTTTTGGGTCGAAATGACTTGAGGCTGAATGACTGGAAATCGTTGATTCTAGAGCTGCCAAATCAGAAATGAAACTTCGTTTGCGTTTAGATAAAATTAGCAAAGTCGTCGATATTAGTGATGAAATATCTGAAGATTTGACTGTAGATGATCTATCAGAGAGAGCTTTGAACGTATTTCAAGATTGTTTATATGGGTATACGGAGTTTGTTTTTCTTAAGTTCTTCAAATTCGGATAGTCATATAATCCGGACAACTTTCTCATCTGCCAACTTTCATACAGTTGGACCGTAATTATTTAAAGTGAATATAAAATATAAAGTAGACTTTTATTTTTGGAATTAATCTATCAAAGAAATATTTTGTTTAGTTTCTAATTAAGTAGTAATTTTAGATCTATAAATTTCTAGAAATCAAAATCAAGCTTTTGATTCTGGTTGATAACTAGAAAATTAATATAAGATAAGTCATTGAATGAGTTGTAATAATATCTTTTATATGCAGGTGTGACTTGATAAAATATAGGTCCAGTTCAAATTTGGCTGCCAGTTTTTTTTTTTTCAATTTTCAAAACAATCTGTGGCTTTCTGAAGGGGAAAATATCATATATGGCAAAAAAAAAAAACAATTCTTTTTCACCCCTGTTAAGAATTGGATACAAGGGTTACATTGGTTACTTATGGTTACAAAATGTTTAAATAGAAGCATATTCTTTTTTCCAAAATACATGTATATTTTATGCATGAATTTTGTTGGTCATACAGTCATACAATACCACAAGGGTCAAACAGAGGGATAGGGTCCCTACAGGATTATTTTGTCCATTGTAGTCTATCTCAGAATCTGTATCCTATTGTAACATTGTGTAACCCTTGTATCCCATGTGATGATATATATGCATATATGGCACAAAAACACAATTCTTTTTCACCCCCTCATCACATGGGATACAAGGGTTACACAAGGTTACAATGGGATACAGATTGATTTTTACATTTAATTTTCCTGAAGTTACAAATTTCTGGTAAATAATTTTTTTTTATTTATTTATTTCACAAAAAAATTTGTTTATATAATCTCAGAGTGAAAATTTTTCTAAAATAAAATACATATATCTGTAATCAAAACACCAGTACATGACAGTACCCCAAAAGCGTTTATTAGCTTGAGAAATGGTCTTGTTTATTCAAAGGGGCTTCTATTAAAAAATTGTGTAACCATATTAAAGTAACCATTGTAACCCTTATAAACATGTATCCCATTTTTAACAGGGGTGAAAAAGAATTGTGTTTTTAGGACATATCTAGAAAATATAGCGGAATAAATCAGAAAAGGGGAAATAAAATTCCAACAAATGAGAATGGAATTTACCAACACATTTTATTGAAATTTTAATTTCAATTCTATTTAACATGCATGGTACATAGCAGAGGCTACAGGGACAGCTTTCTGTCTTTTAGCTGATATAATAAGTCAGATGCTGTTATGGTAAGTAATGGTTTGGAAACAAAGTGCACAGGGCATTACAGGGGAAAATATTAGCTTTTTTTAGGGGCAAATATACCTATTTTGCTGTCTATATATCTTCCAATAATGTCAAAACCCTTGCAGGGACGGAGACATGTCTGTCCTGTACTAAAATCTTTATTCATATTATTCTGTTTCCTATCATATATAGAGGGGCATTCATGTTTTTCAGACACTTTTCTAGTCTGATAAAGATTGCATTCTTTTGATCTGATAGTCACATTATAACATATCTGTTTGGTCATTTGGTCTCCCAGGGCCAATATTTCTACATTACTTTGAACTGTCAAACTATTTGTTTCAGAGAGTACTTTTTAAGTCTGAACAAAAAAGATGCACTTAATGGACAACTGAAAGTGAAAGGAGACTGTGATATTGTGAGTGGAGATCTTATCTACATTGTACAGGTTGGGGATCAAATTACTGGATCTGCTAGTTCACACATTGCAAGTATTTTGTTATTCATTTCTTAGGCTTTCATTCTAAATTTCACAGTGTTGAAATATTCACTTATAAGTGGAGATAGTTTATAAGCCACCAGATAGTTCACTCATTATAACCATGCAGAGATCTGCCAAGAATTTGAAAGTACTGGGCCCTGGGCCCACTTGGTCTGAAAATGATGGGCCATTTTTACCAAAGTATGGGCCTTGGGAAAATAAGAAAACATTGACCTAAATAATTGTTAAAAAGTTTGTAGATAATTGAATTTCCCTGGTAATAAAAGTTACATCATATTTTATGACAAGTGGTTCACTTATGAATAATTAAAAAATTATGTCTACATGGTAACTTTCTAACTAATATTAATTGCAGGCAAAATATTTTTTCAAATGGCTGCTCAAAAATTTGATATGCAAATTTATTTACATAATTGCTGGTTCTTACTTCTAATGTCTAATAATGTGCATTATCCATTTAATTGTTCCTACTTTGCACCAAATGTCCCTGACCACTGTATATTGACGAATTTTATTGCCCCTTGTATGCCTCTGTGTAGACAGCATACATCAAAGACACTTGCCGACAGACCTTTTGATCATGAAAAAAATCACACACAATGTTTCCCTGATTGGTTAATCACCCTGTCAAATGTTCTGATGACGAAATAGACATCTTTTTTACACTAAATCAGCCAAAGCTTACATGAACTTGAGTGACCTTAGGGGTGATCAAGTTTTACACCTGTCAGATTATACTGTAACTTACAGCATTTCTTAAAATACCAACACTTTTTTTTTCAGTTATCGATATCGATAATCATTGTAAATATTAAGTAGTTGTATAATTTGTTTGTTTGTTTTATTGGATTAAATTTACGTAGTAGAAATGAGTATCTGTGTGGGAAAGGGATTATAAGAAGAAATGCGGTAAGTAGATAACATGGACAAAAGCTATAGGGGAATGGATTAACTCAAGAATATGTATATGTTAGTGTTCATCCGTGATGTTCTACAGAAATTAGAAACTTCGACGGGAGCGATAGCGACAGGAGAATGTTTCTAATTTCTGTAGAACAGCACGGATGAATACTAACATATTTAGTGTCAAGCTTTATTTGGCCTCATTATCAGTCACTTTATTACGTCACTATGCGGTTCTATGAAGTACTATGAAAAATAGAAGTCGACTATGAACGAATTCGATATAGAATCGACTTTTGTTCTTCTATGAAAATTAACACACTAAAATACAGCGTTTTCATTGGATGACAAATAAAGTTGGACACTAAGCGTAATTACAGGGGAATGGGTAATATGTTGCTGTTAGTACCAGTTTTGACTGGATGACTAAATTACCCAACGGACAGTTTTATTTTCTTATAAGTCTGGCACAGATTTTAGATGCGCCCATGGCCCTTTGCTGCCGATTTTCCTGCGCCATTCTCATTTTTTTAGCGCCAATGGCGCAAAATCGCGTCCTCGGCAGATCTCTGCCATGGTATGGTATGCCAAGAGTCTGAGTCCTGGTCAGGGTGCACATTTTCCTCACATTTGGGGTCTAACAGGGGATTAAAGCCTTTGCTAGAAATGTAGCGCATAGAAGCATTGGTGATAATTTAAATAACAAGAGCAAGCTGTCGGTAGGACAGCACACTCAACAATTCTAACAATTACATATCCGTTGTATAGGCCTGGCCTTGAAGAAAGTCCTATTATACTCACAAAGAAGTGTATAAAATTTTAACTTGTTTCAAAGCAAGATGTCAATGAAATATGAAAATATCTGAGATGGTATGCAAACTTCAACATAAATTTAAAGTAAAAAACAGGGGCATAATTCTGTCAAAATGCTTGACAGCATTACCTCCTCCTGTCTACAGGTTGGGGGCATGATGGTGAAAAAGAGTGCAAAGTTTCAAAGCCATATGCTGATGGATTTTGAAATTATTTGAGGTGGTACACAAACTTTAACGTAAATTGTAAGTCGAAAAATGGCCATAATTCTGTCAAAATGCTTGATAGTGTTACCTCCTCTTGTCTAATTGTTGGGATCATGATGATAAACAAGTGTGCAAAGTTTCAAAGCCGTATGTCAATGGACATTGAAAATATTTGAGATATTACAAAAACTAACATAAGTGGTTACGCAATGCTGAGGTGACTAGTACCCTCTACTTATTCTATTGAATAGTCGAGCTAAAAAAGCAAAGATGAAAAACATATGTTGTTGTTGTTTTAACACTTCTCTGTTATTAATAATCTTCATTCTATCCTTTTATACTAAACATTTTACCAGCAATTAAAGACAGATATATATTGTTATTATGGCAGGAGTTAAGCTATGTGTATGTAAAATTATTTAATTAGGATCTTATATTTCAGGCCACTGCAACAGATGCTAAGGGCAATACAGTTGAAACTGCATCAAAAATAATAAACTTTGGTGAGAAAAAGATTGATGAAAATAAATCTAGCGGAAATAATGCCCAGTCAGCAATGCCTATAGATACAGGACAGCCAGGTACCAGTGCTGAATGTTCCATGGAACCAGAAACAGATGCAAGCTATGATGTTGCCATGGAAACTGAGGAAGAAACAGTAGATCATGTAGTTGTGAAGCAGTGTTTGAGTGAACCTGTTTTATGTAGAGAAGCAGTAAATGGGACAGTACCAGCCTTGTTACAGGAAATATATACATGTCTAGAACCTAGAGACATGGCAGAATCTCTTTGTATAGCTTTACATGTGTTGATGCTGGAAACTGGATTTATTGTATACACTGAGGTAATATCAAAATTATGCTAGAGTCATTAAATTCAGTTAAAGTTACTTTATAGGTCTTTGTTTAACATAGCATTACTTTTAATGTTATACAGCAATTTTCAAGCTTGTATTTTGAAGGTAGACACAAGGTGGCTCCACATGCATTGTTTCATAATCAAGGTAACTTACTTGACTGTCTTGACTTTCTGGCAGTGAAAGGTCTGATTTAGTTTGAATCTGACAGCAGTGTCGTTGTAAACTGGCATTTTATTAACTATGCTGTAAAAGTTTTAAACAAAGGCAATTAGATAATGTAATAAAGTAAAGATTTAGTTAACAAGATTCATGTATTGTTTTCAGCAAGACAAGATAGGTGTTTCCCAGTTACCAGTTGAATGGCGATATAGTGGTTACTTTAAGTTCTCCTACACATACCCAGGTTGTGCTGATACCTCATGCTGTATAACAGTTATTACTACAGGGAATTCTGTCATTGTACATGGTGAGTATACACACAGTTATCCTATCTTGAACTCTAATCATGCTTCATTTCTTAAATGGACTTGTCCAGCCTTCATTTTTGGAACTATTCATTATCAATTAAGGGGACATCAAGATAGAAAATTTACTAGTGCAGAGCTTGATAGGACTAAATGGATGCCAATTTTTTTTTTACATTTTCTTGCCCCCTTTTACATGAAGGGAATGGTCTTTTATGGCTGAGTAGTTAAGGATGCTGAATATAGCTATAAGCCACTCACTTTCATATGTTGGAATATAAACTGTGACAATGAATTCTTTCATATGTATCCAGCTACAATACAACACAAAATGAAGGTTATTTTCTGCTTAGCTCATTTAAGTCACCCTGGTTAGTTCAGTAGTTTGAACATCAGATTATTATAGGAATCATAAAATTCAATTCCATCCAGGTTTAGCCTTGTAAGCAGAAAATCTCTACAGTCTGACAGAATTGATATTAATACACTTGTTACTATCTATAGTAACAAAATTGCCTATGATTTCAACTGATTATGAGTGTCACGTGACCTATTATGAGTTTGCGGCCCGGGGCTGAGAACTAGTTATCAGCCCGCAGAACATGTGCACGTGCACAAGCTGAAACAATGACGTCATATTTTACGTCATCAAACAGTTAACTGTAAAAGTGAAAGTAGGTTGTCAGCACGAATTGCTTTATTTTTATTATGAGAGCTTAAGCATATTTAGTACAAACACATTATTGTTACTATCGAAATTTGAAGAAATAATACGACAAATTCATTCCGAAAAAAATGAAAATAAAACTTGCTTCTAGATTCTACTGCTTTGAACACACAAACAGTAAACATCTCTGTACAGAACAGTAGAAGAGTACTGTAGACAAGAATTTCAACGAAAGAACTTTGTTGTTGTATTTTTAAAAAAAAAAATGCTACCATTAGATCTACCAAGTGTATTAAAGACATTAATACACGTCGGAGTAGGGCCGGGAGGTGATAATTGGCCCTGAATGAAAAATGGCCCTCGGGCTAAAGCCCTCGGGTTCATTATTCATTTTGCGGGCCGATTATCACCTTCCGGCCCTCTCCTGCCATGTATTAATTCTTTTTATGGGCAGTTAAATTAAAAAAATATTTTATTTTTAATTTAAAAAGGGATTTTCCCAATTAAACCCCTTAACAAAGTAAAGGGGGGTAAAAAATAAAAATACTTTATTTAGGTATTTTGGTTCATTTCAGGAAAAATTTGGGGGAAATGATATAGGGAGTGTTCATTAAAACCGCGCTTGTGAAGACTGTAGGGCAGGTGGGATCGTTTTTGCCTGTTGATGTTTTCATTATCATTTATTAATATTTTATTTTACCCTCTGTTCATTTTTACATAATATTAATGAGAAAAAAGAAAAGTACAGTTTTTAAATTGATTTTTTGTTTTTATTAAAATTGGGGGTTAGTTTTTTATCTCTGGCCCCTTTGTTGGTACCCGCTTCATTCTTTCAGTTAATTTTTTTCATACCACCCCAATCTTTTTCTAGTGGTCATCCACGTAAAAATAATGCTCGTTTTTCATACAACCCTGCTTATTTTCTATACCCTTCTAGTTATTGCCTCGGAACTTTAATACTTGTTAGTGACCATCATTCCCACTTCCAAACAAGTACATGTACTTACAATAGTACAGCACACTGTCATACATAGTTGACAGCTCTTGTTATTTTGTCTGGTCTCTAGTCATAGCTATATATTTGATCTTTATGATACATAGAGTGGGCCTACATGAATCAATTATTTGTGTAGCTGACTTCAAATAACATGCCCCTACATGTATATGGTGTGTGATTAAATCAAGCAATTCATGTTAAATCGCTTCATCATCATCACTGTTATTCAGTAGTTTGGCTACTGTTTTCGATGACTAAATAAAACATAAGAAACAGTGCTGCCACTTCTGAAGTCAAATTATGTGTAACATATATCTTGCTGACCTGCTGATACCCAAAGTGAATAGCCTTTGCTACCAGTATAGAGCCTGGTTATACAGTTATGTTATGTTAAGTTATTTTTAACTTTGAGCAGTTGAAACATACAATACAAAACTATAATGTAGTCTGTAATTTAGTTAAATTGCTGCAAAAAATTAAAACATTTCGAAAATTCCAGGAGACACATTGTTTTAAATGGTTTATTTATTTAATGTATAAACATGTACATTTTATGAGTTCAGTGGCTTTTGTGTATTTTTTTTTTTTGTAATTCAATGACAAATCAGTCTTTTTTATGTAAGCCAAATGTCATTATAGTAACTTATGAAATATCTTTAATTCATTAGAGCATGTGTTGATCAAAGGTATACAAAATTTTTAAAGAATTCTAGTTTTCTTAGTTACTGAATCAACTAAAGTACACTGTTTCCAAACAATGATAGTCGTATTTTGGTACATTTGTATTTATGACAGCAAGTTCAGGATAGAATTCCAGTAAGTGATACAATTGTCATCAAAAATCAAATTTTGTTTCTCTTTTTTAAATAATTTTGGGAAAAAAACCCCAAACATAAACCCTTATACACCATGGGTTTTTATCTTTGTCTGTTTTTAAAATTTTTTTTTTTACCCCAATATAAAAATAAACATTGAACCAAAGTTTAAAACTATTATAGTTCTAATTATATATAAACTTTCATGGTTTTTTTCCACAGGGCTGTACAAAGGTTTACTGTTTAGCTAGGGTAAGCTGTCACATGGGTTTTTCAAGGAAAGGGCCCTTTTCCCAAAAAATCTAGTTCCATTTTATATGGGGGGACAGGTTTGGTCCCGTTATTTAATTTGGATGAGTACTGTATTGCAGGTTTTAAATTTATCTTTTTAATTGTTAAAACATCTTTTGCATGAATGGGCCCTTTTTCCCCCAGGGGTTTTTTGGACAAAATCCTGATCTTTTCCCGCCCGGGGATTATTTCTGGATTTTTCCAAAAAAACCCCCAACAAAAAAATTTTTAAAACATAATTTTTTTTAAAAAACCCTAAAAACCCCCAAATTTTTCGAGCATTTCCATTCATTCAAAAAGTTTAAAGGTTCTGCCCTAAAAACAGCAGTGGTGTCTACCCATGTTTTTGATAATTACCCTGACATGCTTCAATTATTTACTTTCAAATTGTTTGCTTTGTCAGAGGTATCATAATTCTATGCTGAGTAATAATGAAAAAACATAGCCAGTCTGTTTGAAATGTAGTCACAGCAACAAGAACTTTCCAGTATTCATAATGTAATATAGGTCTGTCAGGGCAAGTTGTTTGAAATTTTACTTATGTAGAAGCATAGAGCTCATACTTTGTGTGCCTAAAGATTGTTATCTCACATTGTATTATGCTATGGATAAAATGGCTATTTGTAAATATATTTTTGGTTATATGAAAAAGCTAGTCTCCAGTTATCAATAGGTAGTGATGATAACCAGATTACCTGTGTCTACATGGTAACATCTTGGGTCTTACCAAGTAAATCTAGAAAGGCAAATAGCAGTTACAGTGATTATGTGACTTATATAAACCCTCTCCTTTACTCATATCTAACTCAATAGCTCCTAAAATGAATAAAAATTGATGTTAAAGGGACTCAACTAATGTTTAAAAGCCTAGAAACATAACATTTGAATTTCTTACATAAATGAGCTGGGGCACTTTAAACAGAAATATATGCAAAGATAGATAAGAAATATACTTTGAAATAAATTGAAAATCGAATTTTTATAATTTTCTTAGCCCGATTTTATTGAAAAGTGTTTAAATGCTTTTCGTTTTAGGTCATTTTTTACAATTTTAATAATTTTCTGGAAAAACGAAGTGGGCGAATGATTTGAAATTTTGCACACAGATTAGTGGTCTAAACCTAATCAAATGGTACATTTATCTAGAAAATATTTTCAATCCCATCATGTCAAAAAGCCTGAGTGGAGTACCTTTAAAAACCTGCGTAAGAATTATTTTAATTCATAGTAAACAAATGATGTTATTAGAAATTCATGTAATGATATGTGTATATACATTCAAGATATTCTAAGTGGGAAATATAAATAAGTGTAAAATGTGTAATGTCTTATGATGTTATATTTTGTGTTTGATTTTATAGCTGCAGGACTGGAAGATGTGTTTGGACTTCTAGCACTTACCCAGGAGATCAAGGTATATTTAATGTATAGTTAGTGTATAATTTTAGTTTCTATATAACAGTATTTTTGTTTACAAAGACAACAATGTTTACATATTGCTGTGATCATAATGTCCATCTTTGTCATACTGTATCATTGGAATATCATATAAAAGACACTTTAATGTATTACCCTATCCAATGTCAGTATGTTTATACTGTAATAATCCATACTAGTCCTTATGTCTGGGTGCCAAGGTAAAAAGCTTTTTATAACATTTTTATACCTGTTGTTCAAACTTGCCCAACCTCCAAAACTTAAGAGTTAAACTCTGTATTACTACTTTCTTTACTGAAAAGTTTAACTTTGTAGCAGAAATGTGTGAAATTTAACCAAATACTTGTTTTTAAAGTATTATTCAGGGAACTTCTTATTTAATCTTTTCATTTAATATACTTGGTATATATCGTATAAAATAGATGTTGTATAATTAATGGTAGTCTCCTACTGATGTTAAAAAGGCTATTATTACATTTTTCTTGCCTTTTATAGGTAAACAAATGTCTCTCCTCCTCATTCCCTTCTTCCCCAGATATACACTTTACAATTAATTATTCCTGAAGCAAAATGATTTATCCTTTTTACTGGATGAAAGAAAATAATTGGCATTCAGGATTTTTGACATTACTTAGAGTAGATTAATAAAGTTACATATTTTCTTAAACTTTTTTGTTGAAGGCTGATGATCTTGATTGAGTGTAAACTGTTGTTATACTATATTTTACCCCTGACGTAAAAGTGTTATTTCTATTTACAGGTTACGTATTTTTTAAGTTTTTCTGGACACGAGAAGTTTACTGAAAAGGTTGTTTTGTGT
>NW_026859133.1:0-27731 GCF_026571515.1 Ruditapes philippinarum | reverse complement strand
GCTAAAACAAAATGCAGTTGTAAAAATGCAATTGAATGTAAATTGAGGTTTGAAATGAGTATTTTGAGACTAATTAAAACTGATGTATAAAATAAAATTCAAGTATGCTTTGATGGGTTCTCAAACAATTGTCTACAGGCAAAGGCATTGGTAGGTTTAGATGGCAACACACATTGTTATATTTCTTTTTTTGATATAAACAAAATATAAACCAGCTTAAATAGATTATAAAAGTAATAAATAGAAGGCAATTCTGAAGATATTTCTTTGTAATAGAGAAAAAACATCGAAACACGTGGTTATCTGATCTTGTACGAGGGGACGTAGTCCTCGAGTATAAATCAGCTTGCCAAATGTTTTGCTGTTCTCTTTTTACTTGTATCATAGACACAAATAAAAACATTCCCTGCCGTCACAATATTACATTGCGAGCATCTGAATACGACTTTTCTATCGTTACCTCTTTACTTGTCGTCGCAAACCACAGAAAACATATCAAATATACAATAAGCCCTTACTCTTGAAATGACGATTTATTAATATGTAGTAAAATGTGTTTTTTAGTCGCTACACAAGTCATTTTGTCGTATAATACTTGATTCTCGTATAATCGTTGTGAATAATTAAGTCAAGATAATTGGTTTCAAAAACACATTATTTACTAGATTTCTATTCAATCTTTTTTGAAAACTTTTAAAGTTGTTAATGGGCATGCATGTCATCAAACACATGTATAATTAACTACAGGTTCGAACACCTACTCGGTAAACTCTTACGCTAAATCTTATTTTACCACCTGTCCAAACAGGTGTCCATGTAAGCAAAAAAGCCAATTAACAACCTCTGTTCCATCTCTATTGTGAGAAATGATTTAACATAGTATTTTTTTTTGTATTAAAATAATGTCTTACAAATGGTGGAGACTCTTTACGTGGGGTCTTAAAATCCCTATCATATATATACTTGAATTTTAAAAAAGAAACTTTGACTGGCAGAGGGATGTTTCAGAATGCATCCTTTTATTTTAACTTCATCATTGATAGGAAAATAAAAAGTTCGTTATACATTTGCTTTTACAATACAATCTTGTTTCGCTATCAAACAATTTTATTTCATATCAAATGAGTATGCGCTTTTGATAATATCTGACGATAGTCTTACTTTTAAAACAGCACAAACATTAAGATAAACTGTATAACATATCTGTCAAAAGTTATGTAATATATGAGGTCATGAAAAGCCTCACTAATCAAAGAGTTAACAAATATTTATATAAACAATTACGAACTTCTGAGCCAAAGAGAAATTCACAGATCATATAACTCAATTATCACATCAAAGGATTTAACTCCACCGAATAATATGTGAACTGCTTAAAGAGAAACAGACAAACTTAAATAACACAAAGTCTCCAATTAATGATTTAAATGATAAATATACAGAAAAAAACTTTTTAGAAAACGAAGTCTATTTTAATAAACTAAATTGATATATATATGAAATTGTATTATATAGCGTTGCATATGCGAAATTAATAATGGAAATTAAAAGAACTTCCAAAGCTGCAAAATTGAGAATAATTTGGTTCGAATAAAAAACTCTCCTAGATCATTCTTGATAAAATCACCTATTATAATCATTTGCTAGTATCAAGTATCACATGAATCATCTTCATATATTTGCTGCCTTCAATTAAACTTATCAGACCGCTTCCTTTGTCATAAGATAATCTGTTTTCCAAATGATAATTACTTTCTACATAAACTGTTCAATGGATTCCATACGACAAAAGATGGCTAATTTGTTGCCTTAATAAAAAGAATAAAAATAACATCAATAGCTGTCTTATACATGTTTTATTAATGAGAAATATTCTATTACAATCAGATATACAGATATACAGATATATATATCCCAATAGGGACTCGGAGTCTTTATTTGAGAAAACTTAAGGTCTTTCTACACCAGTTAAGCTAAAATGTCGCCTTATAACATATGCTGTGTCTTTGCGTCCTAAAACCCAACCAAGATATATAGATTTTGTATTGCTTTCATACATAATAAGAATAAAAATTATATTTTCATAAACTAATTAAAACAAATAATTTTTAGTAGTTTTGAAATGTGAATTCCCATGCCCTTACCATACCTGATCTGCTTCTTGACTTTCATTGTTTACAGTGTCAAGAACTGAAATTGTTTCAAGAGAAAATTAAATCACGACAAACATTAACACATGTGAGAGATGAGAAATATCAAGTACGGTAGTTGTAGTCCTGATCGGTGTGATGTTAGGGGGAACTGACAAACATAAGCTATTTGCATCGTCAAGCTAATTTTCAATTTCCATTACAAGTATTTGACTTAGATGAAATTTAAACCCTAAACTTTAGGGTATAAAACGGCATATACTTATCAAATAAGTATTTTCAAATTGTTTTTAGACAGATTGGCAATAGGCCAAAGATGATGTTTAATGTTTTTTTATACCTGACAAAGTGCTCGAAGCAATCTTCAATGGGAAATGTAGAGAAATAGTTTGATTCAATCGCAATTTTTACAACCATCATTTTTTTGTAAACATTTTGAAGAGGAGCAGGTGTTATTTTTTATCTGCCTTGTAATTTTTACAAGTATATGTTACTGTTAAGTTGCATAAAACTGATTAGTTATATAGGCTACGTATCTATCACAAAATCATAAAAATGAACACAATTATTGAAAAATTGTAAAACAGGAAAGTGTTTCATATCAGATTAACAATAAATGATGCTGGCGCCAAACTGACGTCATTATATATTTAATTTACGTCATTACTTTTAACCTAGCAATCATTCAACAAAATACTAGCCTGATTTGCTATTCATTATATTCAATTATATTTAATTTACGTCATTACTTTTAACCTAGCAATCATTCAACAAAATACTGGGTGAATGAGCACATGGTCCTTTTTGTAAAAAATGATATATATTCGGTTGTCATACCATGTACAATCATGAATTTTTTCGTGCTCTAAAACTAGAATAATATCCATGATTTTATTTTGTTATTCATCATCGATAAAGCATTTAAGATTAAATATCCTTAATGTTGATTTTTCTATAATTTCAAAAAAGAGAAATATCCATGATTTTTTCATGTTATTCATCAACAATAAAGTTCTTTCTTAAAAAGATATTTAAGAAACGTATTTTTTTATAACTTGGTGGTTTCTCACCTCAAACCTATTTAATTAATATCAATGTTCCTCTCTTGAATATCAAAATTCATTTTAATCAATTAAATCTTAACGATACATTCCAAAGGATATTCATAGCAGTTTCTGTGATTCACGATTGTTATTGATTGTACTCATGAACTAGACAATAAAATGAAAACAACTATGGCAAATGAAAAGTTATTTTGACCTTGACCTATACACCTACCATTTATACTTGGATTGGACAAAATGTCCCTTTAAACAGCGGTGTAATCGACTTAATTTTCATAATGATTTAGTGATTAAGTGACTTAAAAACAAGAATGAATACCGGTATGATTTTGTTACCGTCAAACAACATAGTGACCAATTTACATACTTATTTCAAAATATGATTTTTTTACAGTATTATCTATTCCATTCATAGTCCTACGACAGAACTAAATTTTTCACAAGGCTTTAACATTGTGCTGTAAGGGTGGTTTAAAACATGCGCTCAAGACATTAAAAGTAAGGAAGGTCGATTTTTCCCAAATTATTCTTATTGTTTGGGTAGATTCCTACTAGCCTGATTTGCTATTCATTATATTCAATTATATTTTCTTTCTGAAAAAAAGGGAAACAAGAAAATTTCTCCAAGATTTGAAGTACTGGAACGTCGTACAAAATGTAAAAAAAATGGGAAGGTCGGACATATTTTTAGGTAGGGTAGTGTGACGCTCCTTTTAATTTTTTTTTAATTCGAGCAGTTGAGAATTAATATCTTCAACAGTACAAAATTCTTATTGGATGACCAATACGGAGCAGGTTGTCAAATGAGATATTCTGTAGGTGTAAACAATATATGGTCAATATATGATGCTGAAAAGCGTGCTTGGTATTGAAATTGTTTTGAAGGTAGAACTGCTCTTGCTTGTTGGCGTTTGTGATCATATATTTCGATTTTTTATTCTCGTCGAGAAACGGAAGGATACCTAAAAGGTATTAGTTTGTGTTTAAATCATTTTATTTTTGTTGTTGTTTTTGTTGCTGTCGGACAATTTTATAATTTAAATGAATTAAACGTAAACACAATTGTAACATTTGATCACGGTATTATCGATACAATTAAAACACAACGTCATACCTTTTTTAAATGAAACTGAAGGATAGTGAGTTTTTTTTTTCAAATATATGGAATCATTAGAGCATCTGATGTGGTATTGTCCAAACACTTTTATAATTTCTAAAATTGAAAAGTATGACAATTTTATAGCTGTAATCAAGTGATGTTACTTTATCTAAGGTTAAAAAAAACAAAAACAAAAGTAAAAAAATATATTCTATTTTATTGTCTACATATATATAATTATATGTACAAAGGTAGAGTAAATTAACATATTTTAATGGAGAACAATATATTATACAAGTTATCGATCATAGTTTTGAGAGAGTTAACTTTCAAAGTGATTCAAAATAATTAAGATAGTCTCTGTAAATATCCGGAAAAGGTGATCCCTCGGAAGCATTAAAAACAGCAAGATTACATAAAAATTGCAGGCTCGGTATGATTGACTCTGTACATGAGGGATAATGAACAAATGCAACATCTGTCACACCTCACGCCCCCTAGCACCTATAAGACAAGGGGTATTTCTTCTCATCAGATAGATCCACTGTAATCACTTGTGTTCTTAAAGCCGAAAACAGGATAGCAAGACGAACAAGGAACCAAAAACATTTTATTCAAAAAGATTTTTTTTATCATTAATGGTTTTTATTTAATAAAAATATAATGATGTTCCTTGTAGACTGAATTATATGTGCTATGTAACTTCAGTATCATTTTTACTTCATCGAATTTTGACAGAAATAAATGTGTTAAATAAATGTTAGTTCACAATAACTTCCAGTCCATTGCAATAAATTTAGTTTTATTTCTTTCTTTAGTTCATGTGTATTTAATTTTTATCAAGTATTTGATGCAATAACTAAGTTATATTAATCAGATTTTGTTATTATACATATGAATCAAAATGAATGTTTTTCGTGCGTTTTATATACATTATAAAAACCAAAGATATGCAAATTTATTTTAGTTTTAGTACATTTTTTGACTCTGGTAATGAAATGTCCTTTACATTAAATAATATATTAAAATGTGAATAAAACCTTCACACAGGTATCTAAGTAAGGCGAAATTTGCTTTAAAGACAATATGCCAAGAATTGTTTTTGCTGCTTGTAGAATCGCATTTTTATGATTTATGACAGTTCCTTACTGGTATGAAACTGTAAAAAGGACTTTGTTTTTATAAATCACGAATTCATATTTGAAACATGGTTTCGGCCGGTGCCCTCTATTATTTACAGGCAACCCATATTGTAAGAAGGTTGGCAACATGTTTTCCTAGCTACATATTACATTCTCCATTCTCAATCCATTACGGAAAAAATATTTAAATATATATTTTATTCGTTACCATGCTAGCTTAGAACGGACTTTTTTGTGATATTATTAGAGCTATCAGTGGCTTTCATTCAAGGATGTATCCTGGCAAAACTGGTTACCCTATGCATACAATATTAATGATATTGACTACAAACAGTTGGCACACTGAAATATGCGACGCATTTTCTCAATTTCAAAAACTATTTATTTTCAATATTGATTGGTGAAAAGTCTTTTGTTATTGAAAAAGAGTATATATGCGGACATATGTAATTGTAGAATTATAATATAAAATAAAACATAGGTAATGTTAATATAATTATTATCGAAAATGATATTCAGTTTGAAAATAATTGTTTTTACAAACATCTTTATTTTTACGGCAGAACAGAGGTATGTTTTTGTAAATATAATTCATGTTGATATAAATACATTGTACGGTAGAGAGTAGGATGCCCTCGACCTACATCTGACCCCAACTTAACGGAGGGTCTTTCACATTTAAGTGATCAGTTTAAATACAAGCCATCGGCACTTCCGTTGTAGAAAAAGCTGAAAAAAGTAAACACAGTTTCTAAAATTATCCAATTTTAACAAATACGAACGTTTTTCAAAAGTCAAAATGATTTGCCACGTAGAAAATTTTCGTATCATTTAGAATGCAATAATGATACGAAAAACTCCAAAATGACGTTGCTAGACCTTTTACTTATTACTAACTTGTGTGTTTTCCATAACGTTGAACACATCTTTAGTGATTTCTTTACCTTAGAGTCTATGTTATCGTGCATGGAGCATGATCCTAACTCAACACAAAAATGCTCACAGGCCTCGGTTAAAAATAAAATATTTACATTTGTTCAAATTCGAGCCATCAACATTGTGCGTGCTGGCGCCATCGGCAATGTTAAAGAGCCCTCACAATGTGAAAGAGCCAACACAACTACTCAATAAGTGTAGATATTGTGGAATTATTCCGGTAAATATTCATTGATAAGAATAATAGATAATCTCCAAATTGATTGAGATAGGTTCTTCAGTATCACTACATCGCTATATATTTTTAACAAATATTTGCATTTCCAAAAATGTTTGGAATCGCCGTTCAGCCTTGACTATAGTAATGATTCATTTATTACCTAACATGTTGTCAATATATGGGGCGTCCGTAGTCGAGTGGTCAAGGTCATTAACTTCAAACCACTTGCCTCTCATCACTGTAGGTTCGAGCCACGCCGACGACTTCGGATTCTTCGAATCATCTGCGGAAGCTATCCAGTAAAAAAGGCGCCCTTTCTTTACAGCACACTGTTTTCTTCTATAAAAGTAAACTGTTCGGATTAAGGGGTTATGATGAACACAGGAATATTGAAACTGATCAATTTGAAATGTCTTCAGATTCTAATGAAAACCTTGTAGTTTTTACAGGAAAGAACTTATTACGTTGGCCTGAAACACCGCCGTATTACACCTTAAGCTATAAAAGACTGCACAACTAACGGCAAAACATAGTGGATAACTTTGACCAGTATTTGAAATCTGTTGGAGATGGAGCGTTATACTAGATCAGTATAAGAGACAAATTTCTTTCCAGAGGCGAAGAGACATGCGTTTTTTCAAATAAAGTTGTAGGCGTGAATAAACTTAAAATTTTTATGAAAGAAATATGTCAGCTTGCTGGTCTTAAAGGTGTTTCATCTAATCATTCTGGAAAAAAAGACTTGCGCAACAAGTCTCTATCAGAAGGATGTTACCGAGCAAGAAATTATGAAACGGATTGACCATCAATCTGTGGCCGATGTCAGACGATTTTAAAAACCCAGTAACGCGATGTTGGCAGACATTTCCAATTAACTTAATCCACCGGCATGGAAATCAAAGGAGCAGGTCGCGTTATAAAGTGAAACGTTGAATAAACCATCAACAGAAACGCTTCCACATGACGCAACTCTTGCAAGTGATGATTAACACAAAGACAACCAACCAAATTTCTTTGAAACACGGAAATTTGTTCGGAAGAGGTCAACATATTTATTATAACAGCATTTTTAAGTTTTGAAGAAGAAAAAAAACTGATGGACATGATTTGTAATTTTATAAAATAAAAATGAGTTCTTTAAACTTTTTGTTTTGTTTAGCTCTTTGTAAAGGTATCCTCACTTTTTTGTTTGAAATAAAACAATAAAGTGTGCATGCGCGAGAAAGTGTACCGATATCTCATTTAGAGCACGCCAAAGCATACTGATATCTCATATAGAGTGCACAAAAGCGTACTGATACCTCATTTAGAGCACCCCAAAGTTTTCCAATACTGAAATTTAGAAAACGCCAATCTTCAAAGAAAAGTTGTGGCGGTCATGCGATAATAAATTATTCGTTCTTCTCATGAGAAGAAAATCTATATTTGTTAAAAGTCACTGAGAAATGTAAAACTTCACCTAAAAGTCGAAAGCATTCTAGAATGAATGCGTTTCGCCATTTTGATTTATGGGCAGCGCCATCTTGATATGAGGAAGTTTTTATCTTTCCATCTAAATATGCTTGGAAAAGAATTACCAAAACGGCGGTGCACGAGCATGTACATTGTACTTGAAAATCTAGAGTAAAGCACGACGACGACATCAACCTATTTTTAAATATACATTCCACATACGACTACAGCTCTATATGTATTTTTCAAAGACATTTCCCAGTTTAATAAAATACAATGCTTTTCATTGTTCAAACTGATGTGCAAATATTTCGAAAGAAAATATCCCGTTGTGTGTGACTATTGCAAGACTGTCACTTACGAATATGCGTTGCATAAAGTGTTTCATTGCTTACATTATGATAACATTAGATATAGTCTATGGACAAAACTCATATCTTTACTAGGACACAATTATTTCCGCATGTTAAGCGGTATGAGCATTGAAAACTAACTTATAGAGATGTTAAGTGGGTTCACAAGTTTTGATATTTATGACAATATACGTATACAATGTTTTATTGCAGTTGCCAAATTCTCAACTGAAATATTGTATTGATATCAGCGGTGCCAAAGAAATCTCAGAAAATTCGTTAAAAATGATTGTTCTATTATCCATTCCAATGATTTTCTAACAGTCATATGTCAATTTATATATGTTGATGTTTCATTGCCATATGTAAGCTTTCATATATGATCAATGTTTTGTTAACTATTATGCCATTTACTTAGGAGGCTAATGCTTTATTAGTCATCATACTAGTATATTGACTATCTGTGTTTCTGTTTTGTTAAAACTTATATTTTTACTTTGTAGATATAGAATCATAATTGCATTATAACATGTAACTCTTCAGTATTGGAGGAAATAAAGATACATATACCTAAAAGTCGAAAGCATTCTAGAATGTATGAGTTTCGCCATTTTGATTTATGGGTAGCGCCATTTTGATATTAGGAAGTTTTTCTTTAGGCTTAGTTTTAGTTAAAAGTGATCAGTACAATAACCAACATTTTATATAAGAAAACAACCTTAGATTTATGGATTTAAATTGATCTATTTTCAAATCCATTCTCTCTCTTTTCAGGAAAATAAAGAAAGACATCAACTTGTATGATAACTGATTACAAGACTGGTCATGTCTTTTGAATTTCAACTTCATTTGATTATTGAGCGATTTATTCAACCATTGCTGTTGTTTCTTGGTACCTTCGGTAACGTCCTGATCGTGATTGTTCTGACAAGACAAATAAATAATAATCATTCGACGGCTAGATGTCTGCTAGCGCTAGCGATATCCGACCTCATAACGCTGTGGATTGTAATTCCAAACACATGGATTAATTCCATGTTCGGTTACAACATAAGGGAATCATCAGAAGTTTTATGTAAACTTCAGTTGACATTGACATACCTTGTTGGTCAAACAGCAATACTTAATTTAGTAGTTTTGAACATTGAGAGATTTGTTTTTATTATTTTACCATTAAAACGCAAAACATATTGTTCTGTTCGCAATGCAACCATTGCAGTAACATCAATACCATTCATAGTACTCGTTATAGGTGGTCATTTGTTTTTTGGAATAAGTTTGAATGAAAATGGAAAATGTTCCCTAATTTAAGATTTATATGAAGGGTGGATTTTGTGGTCTTGTAGAGTGCTTAATACTGTTATTGTACTATTCTTGGCCTTTATGATTATGTTTACTGTGAACACGTGCATTTTTATCAAATTCGTAATGTACAGTTGCAAATGTTTGAGAAAATTTGTCAGAGGGACAGAAGAAAATATATACAGGAAAACATTTTCTCATATTTCTGTAACACTTGTTTTAGTAACAGTGTCATTTATAGCTTTCATCTTTCCTTCGGGCTTATTAGCATTAACTTCTACCAATGCGGTGCTTTATGGCAACTTCCCAAGTGACCAAAAAACTATTTTATTATTTTCAGTGTCATCAACGTTAATGCTCACTAAATGCGTTTTAAACTTTTTTATTTATTTCTTTAGAGGATCAAAGTTTAGAAAAGAAACAAAAGAAATTTTTTGTAAAAGAAAAAATCGGGTTCTTCCAATTTGAATACATTTTCAATATAAAGAAACTTTAATGATAGGCAAACATTTATTAAAAGACATTTGCATACATTATAGGTTCTATTTTTTATATACGGTCAAGGTCATTTTAATAATTCAACGTACGGAATTTGTTATTACGGTTCTTTTTTCCAAGTATTAATCAAACCAGCAAATAAATAAAAAAGACTATGGCAATCACAGCTAAATTGAATTATTTGACCTTGACGCTCTCGGTAGTATTTGAATTACTAATCATATCAGTTTTGTTTTAAGTGTTCTTTTAAGTTTTTGTCAAATCATTACATAAACAAGAGCTGTCACAGAAGACATCCACGCTCGACTAATCATATACTTGTCGCAGTAAAGGAAGACAATACTATGGAAAAAAATCAATTATCATATAAATATGTTTTTGTATCAATATCAAGAAAGCACTCAAATGTTTAAAATTTAAGAACCACGTTATATGCATGTGACCTTGTCTATAAAAGATAAAACACTTTTATATCCTCTTATGGAAAAGACAACAATTTGAAATCTGAAGTCAATCCCTTCAATAACAAAATGATACGTATATATATTTTTAAGCTTAACAGTAAAATGACATGTTCAAAGAGTAAATAACTCTTGAAATAAAAATGCTAGAGTTATGAACCTTGCCGTGCATGATGTGAGTAATGATAAATAACAATTATCTCAAAAATTGTTGCGCATGAGTATGAAGACAATCAATTTATTTCTCACCAAGGTATATCCAATTATAGCTTAAGACTGTGAAATTTCAGTTATTTGACTTCCAAGATCTTTATAAGTCAAGGTCAAATTGTGTTTGATCTTCAACAAAACATTGTCCGTAAGGTAGGTTTGCTTAAGAATGACGACAATTCATTCATTAATGATAAAAAATTAGCTAATTATAGCAAAAATCAAGTAAATTGCAATAATTTGACCTTCAAGGTCAATCATCAGTGAAAGTCATAAATGTATCCTTGAATGGTATGCCCAAAGAAGTGATGTACCATGTATGCAGACAATTCATTTATAAATAACAAAGTAATAGCCAATTATAACATAAATCAAGGTTAATTTAAATATTTGACTTTGATTGTCAAGTTATTTATGAGTAAATGTTAAGTTCAGACCGGTCATTTTGAAGGTATTGTCGAAATGGTTGTTGCGTAAAAATCACAAAAAGTATGACCAACATTAAAGTTTCCGGACGCAATGAGCTTTTTTATTAACATACGTACACGTTGATTAAATCAAAGAGCTTCGGCATTGTTTTAACATATCAAACAGGCTTATTTATTTATCAAAATTCACAAATTAGATTTAAGTTAAAACATATTGATGAAGAATATATATATTACGCGTAAGCACAATCTGGTACATATACAATGGAATTTTATTGGAACGAGTTGCATTTATAGTGTGTGCGTGCGTGTATGCACGCACGCTGAATGTTAACCATAGTATTATTTTAGAGAAAAAACCTTAACCTTTGTATGTTACCCTGGAATCATACGTCAATCGGTGGCCAGCTTCATTTGTAGCAAGTTTGCTTGATCATGTCGTTGTATAACTACTCCTGTAAATAAACTGTAAATATGTATATATTGTTTAGTTATTGATCATATTTGACGTATATTACAACAACACAGCATGAGAAATACAAAAACCACATTAACTTAATAATTTTTCTTATCAGGTTAAATTTCACTTGCATTATAATGTTATAATTACATAAAAGTAAGTCATCATACATCTTACATTTTTATACCCTCTAACCAGTGTGGATTTTCAGCTGGTCTTGAAGATGACTACCTTCAGAAAATAGTTCTTCCCAACATTTACATTAAATTTTGTAGTTTATTTCTTTGGTACGTAAGTTTTTTGTCAATAAATTTTGGTGATGATAAATAGGAATTTACTTACTATTGTTATCCATTAGGCTACAACTTTTGCAAGGTGACGTCTTCATGAATGAATTGTTATACAATTTTTTAAACGGATATAAAAATTGTCTTAAGGCTTTTCACTTGTAGTCTTTAATCCTTAAATATATATATATAGATTCAAGTAACTTTTTAAAGATGCTGTTTTAAAGTGTGTTCTTTTTGTTTTCTATAATTTAAAATGTCTTGCCGAGTTGAAATGGTTAACACGTGCTTGACAAAGAAATTCTTTATAAAACGGAAAAATGAATGCATAATCGCAATAAGTAGCAATCATAGCCATAGTAAAAAAATAATTATTATGTTTTGAATTAAAAATTGCAACTTGTGCTCTGGCCAATTGATTCCAAACTGTTATTCATAAAATTTTAAGCTAAGACCAACAATGTTATTGAGGAACAGATTTATTGGATATAATATACGTTTAATGCAATAGAATAGAGAAATTAAAACAGAATCCCTAAAGAAAGTCCAACACAACAAAATTGAAAATGTTGTAGGCTCGGTTCGATTGAGTCTGTTCATGGACGACGGTACTGTAAAGTGCAAGTTACCCAAGCGCAAGACATTGTAGATTATCCAGAAAAACTTTAAATAGATGGTGCGATAATGTTGTTAGATTTTCGTAAGCCATTTGATACTCTAAAATGGAATTCCTTAATTAACGCATTACTTCATAAAGACGTCTTTTCACGCCTTTTCACTCCCTTTTTGAGGCCTCAAATGGTGAAAATATGCCCTTTTTTGACACCAAACGCTTGTTTTCGTTTTAGCAATGGTGTTTAAAAACATGATCACTTTTACTTTTATGCCGCATTCCGCTATCAAATAGATACATCAAATGGTGCCATAAGGGCTAAAAATGGCCTCAGGTCAACCTTAGGGCAACGTGTAACCAACGCTGAAAAGCCTTTAATCTCCATCCATTTAGAAGTTGCAGCAATTGAAGCAGTAGAAAGCAATAGATGCAGCAATCAGTTTTGATAGAAAAAAATCAACGCAAAATAGTGAATTTTTGCAATTTCGAGATGTCCCCTCGTTGCCTTGGTAACAGGAAATTTAAGATTGAGTATAACGTTACACAGATAAAAGGCCAGTTAACATTTGTGCCAAGTTTTAACAGTATTGAAGCCTTTTTTATAGTTTCATAGCAATTTAAACTTGTTAAAGGAGGCTTTTCAATGAAAACAGCCATTTTCAAAAATTGCTCATGAAGTAATGGGTTACTGTACTTAAACAATTTGGTTTTAAATCGAAATTTATAAACTAATAATAACTTTTCAAATAAGTTGTCTTATAGAGTTAATAATAATGAAAGCCCAGGAGCCCCTGTGACATCTTAGAACATTCTTCAAAAGATGTTAGGGAAATAATGTTTAATACTGTGTGTCTATATAGATGTTTGGTAGTCTGTATGCTTACTTTATGACAGATGATAAGTTATAAATACTAAATAATCAATAATAACTAATGAATTATAAATAACGGGGTATATGTACTAAATAATTAATAATAGGTTTTAAGAAAAAAGTTATATTTTTTAAAATAATAAATGTCCCTCCAGGGCTTCCGTATGAAACATAGCAAAATGTTCTTTTAAATAAACTAGTAGATAAACGCAACTGCGTCGTTTTCTTTTTAAGTTATACCACTAGCCTGGAAACAAACTATAATAACGTTTCACTCTTTGCAAACGAAAATGAAATAGAAAAACGTCTTAAGATAAATAACAGACTATTTAATTACTTGATTAAAAAACTATATATCAAATATTAGTAAACTAAGTATTCATTAAGCCCGCTGCACATTTGTATAGGTCAAGTAATTATGAGATAAAACTGAACTGGGATAATATATATAAATTCATTATAACAATTCCTAGCATTCGGTATAAAAATTCAAATTTAAAGTAATAAACATAATCTTTACAAGCAAAGAAACGCTCTATAAATGGAAAACGGTCTCATCTCCAATCTGTAACAAATGGAATAAGAAAAATATCAACACCTTTTTATCGATTTCTTTGCAGTTGTATTTTGGGGGGAAATTATATATATTTTTCAAGAGTGCGGGATTCAAAAAACATACGTAAACTAAACATCCTTATTTTCGGTTATAAAATATCTCGAGAAGAATTCTTTATATATTTGTTATATTTACCATTGTAGGATTTATAAAGCGTACTTTTGTAGTAATAATTAGTCAAATGAATTTACAATTTAAAACTGTCTAAAACAGAACTTGAAATAATGTACCAATACTATAAACACAAGAAGATAAAAGTAAAATATTTTGACAAAGTACTCCAACTTTTAAAAGATATATACTAACTTTATACTTTTTTAGGGTCAAAGAAAACAGTTATCTTACATTTCTTTAATCTTATCCATTAATCCTAATTACCTTCAACCTACAATTTGTCTTTTTGACAAGTAGAATTAGAACAAAGGCTCTGGGCAAGTTTAATGTACATGACATAATTACGCCAAAATAGAAATGATTTATGTAAATTTGTTCGACATTTTATGCAATTATATTTATATTACAGTTTATTATTCTACGGGAGTTACACAAAGTCAGTTTTCGTACGGTAGATCTTGTCATCATTACCCTTTCCATTATATGGAGCGCAAATGGCTAAATTGACTATTACCAATATTCATGTATTTAATTAAAACAAGCAATCGATATGTATAATTTCATTCATTTCACATACATAATCTTGGCCCTCTTGATTTCTGAATCAGCTTTGTGAGACAAATTAGCATTAAATTTAATGCCCGATGACAAATGAAAGGGAAATATTTTGCTCTACCAAAGTATGAAAACAGTAATTCCTTAATTACAAATCTTTATTGAGCTTAGCAGCACTTAATTGCCAGTAATACTACTTCCAATTTCTTTACAATAAGTTATTTTGTTTAACATAATAGTTAAACCTATGTGCCCGTATCATTTGAAGAATTTATATAAACAAAAAGTAACCCTTTGTGGTTAGAGGGTTGCCTTAAACGTTTGAGGCATCGTAATTGAAGCCACCCCTCATCCCTGAGTAATCGTTAGAGATAACTTAACGGGTTCGGATTACTGGAGTCTATGCATTTCAAAGCTCAGACAGGTGAGGTGGGTTTTTTTACCCCCGGTGTAACACCCGAGGTAAGCCAAAATCATCAGTCGTGTTCCGGCGCCAAATGATTAAAATTGTGTTGGTGCACCGTAAAGCCAAACAAAACAACCAAAACTAAAAAATCTGAGCTATGACTATAGCATTTGTTCTTTTCAAACAATTTTTTTCATGAAAATTATTTCGTTACGATTAAACTTGCAATATGTTTTTATTCTTCACAGGAAATGCAAATGCTGCATTACTTTAACACAACGAGAATTCTTTTAATTGCTTAACGTATGGTACAGTAACTAATCCGATGTGCAAGAAAATATAGAAGCTTCTTATATTATGATAAATAGATATTTTTGAATAAAACAAAATCATATTATGGGAAAAGATACTAGTTTCTTTGCCTTTACAATTTATTGAGAATTTATTTGATTAAAAGCAATTTCGAATAACATTTTATATCTATTTTATTAAAGTTTGATGTGTATCTTTATTAATAAGTTCTTGATTTAATTTATCACTGTCACTATGGTTAAAAGCTTGACGATGATATAATGTACAGTATGGTTTATTTAATCTTTGTGATCTGACACAAACGTTTTATTCTGATGCAATATTTGATTTTAACACTCTAATATTTTACTGCCAAACTTCTTATCGTTTTATATATTATAATGAAATACAAAACTAACAGGATAAACGTCAAAAGTAAAACTCATAATAGTGCATTATTTTCTTTTTACAGATAGAATATTGTCATTAACAATTGTAAGTCAGTATCGTTTAAACACACATATTCAGTACTTTGTATTCAACGAATACTACTTTATAATGCAAGTTGACTAACTTAAAACCATTATGATGCAATCATTTTAAATGCCCTTTATGCCTCAGAAATAAATTTTCTCAAACTTAAAGCTTTTTAATTTTGGTTTACTTTTATAGTATCTTAAACGTTACTCATTGGCCAAATACCGAACTCAACTTTTTAGCTATTGCTTTTTGGCAACAAGTACAGATACAAGTATTTTGTATGGATGTCAAAATTTTTCTTATACCATTATTTGCAATGTGTGTAAGAACCAATCACAAGTATACTTAGCCTGATACAGGTGTCAGTCTCTGGCATAGCTTACTAAAATAGTTCAAAACGAAGTCGTTTAGTAAATAAAACCGAGTAAGTAAATTTCACTTCTCTTTTTGTGTATTCGGTGTTCTCGAGGGATCCATTTTCTTCAGATATTATGACCGTGTAAAACTCTATACTCTATACTTGAGTGTTTCATTTACTTTATAATTTTTTTTACAGAAATATTTGCAGACATATATCTTAACATGCAGGAAAATTAAAAGAACTGATTTTCATTTTTCACGTTTATATCCCGTTATAAAAATTATAAAACTTGTCTGTACGGCTTTCCCCTACCTGCAACATACAGTTAGATACGAGAATTCAATCATCGACATAATCATGATCTTACTAAGCCGACCAATTTCTAATATTACAATTCGAGATTAGTTTGTATCGTTTCTTTATACTAAACCTTTTCGGAATTTTAACCAGTAAGTTTCTAGAAATCTTATTTGTTCCGAGTAGAGTACAACGACTAGAGTAATCATAATGATTCATTGTTTATAAGCTTCGTGATGTATGTTTTTTATAATTAAATTGATTTTTTATTTTCTTGCAAAACGTTATTATACTTTTATGTAATCCTGTAACTAAGACGGTTACTTATTCAAATTTAAGCAATGAAAACTTTTTTAAAAGTGTTTTGTTAATATGAGTAATATATTAACCAGTTAAACTACCTTAGTATAATGCCGTTTTAAATACCCATATGTTCTTTTAGCAAAGTGTTATACCACAATATATGTATATGTCCAACAGTGATTTTCAAGCTTTATTTTGAAGGAAATTTCCTCGCCATCCTCTTTGCATAATGTGAACCACAAGCGAAAACTTTGGTACTTTGGTAGAACCATTCACCTTCCAAAATATAATATGGCAGCTTGTGTAGGAATTCAAATTCCGTTGTGACTTCACCAACTATTGTTGTATCTTCACAAACAAAGTTCCAATTATCAGCTGAGATCCTGATTAAAAGAAAGAATTGTTGTTTTGTGTATATATAGTTATATACATACTTTTATGTTTTCAATGGCAAGTTAAGTAAATTGATAATATGCAAACACTTGAAATAGGTTGAAAGATAAAAAGTTTGCTAAAACAAAATGCAGTTGTAAAAATGCAATTAAATGTAAAATTGAGGTTTGAAATTGGTACTTTGAGACTAATTAAAACTGCTGTATAAAATAAAATTCAAGTGTGCTTTGATGAGTTCTCAAACAATTTTCTACAGACAAAGGCACGGGTAGGTTAAGATAGTAACATACATTTAATACTTCTATTTTTGATATAAACAAAATATCACCCAGCTTTAAATAGATTATAAAAGTAATAAATAGAAAATGCAATTCTGAAGATATTTCTATGTAATAGAAAAAAGCATCGAAACATGTGGTTATCTGATTTTGTACGATGCGTAGTCCCCGAGTATAAATCATAAAGAAAACATATCAAATATACAATAAGCCCTTGCTCTTAAAATGATGATTCATTAACATGTAGTAAAATGTGATTTTTAGTCGCTACACAAGTCATTTTGTCGTATAATACTTGATTCTTGTATAATCGTTGTGAATAACTGAAGTCAGGATAATTGCTTTCAAAAACACGTTATTTACTAGATTTCTTTTGAATCTTTCTTTGGAAACATTTAAAGTTGTTAATGGGCATGCATGTCATCAAACACCTGTATAATAAACTACAGGTTCGAACACCTACTGGGTGAACTCTTACGCTAAAGCTTATTTTACCACCTGTCTAAACAAGTGTCCAGGTGGGCACAAAAAAGTCAATCAACAAATACAAAGATCCATCTGTGTTCTACCTCTTCTATTATAGAAAGATTTAACTTATTAACTGTTTTTATTATCATATCTTACAAATGGTGGAGAAGCTTTACATGGAAGTTTTAAAATTATATTTTTAACTTGAATTTGAAAATAGGGAAAACTTTGACTGGCAGAGGGATGTTTAGAATTTATTCTTATATTTTAACTTCATAATTGATAGAAAAATAAAAAGTCCGTCATAAATATGCTTTTGTTTTGCTTCTGCTTTTGTGATCAGACAGTTTTATTTCACATTAAATGATTATGCGCTTTTGATGATATTTTACTTTTTAACCAGAACAAACATTAAAACCAGAACAAACATTTAAATAAACAGTATGACATATCTGTCAATAATCATGTTACATATAAGGTCATAAAATACCTCACTAATAATTGAGTTACTAGTAACAAATATTTATATAAACTATCACGAACTTCTGAGCCAAAGAGAAGAAAGTTTATTTTAATTAACTAAATGGCATACATTTATCGATGCAATAGCAAAATAAAATAAATGGAAACCTTGAAGAACGTCCAAAGCTGCAAATTTGGAAACGTTGCAGGCTCGCTTTCATTGAAAGCCACTTTTTTATGTTTCAGTGAACAGATTTTGATATATCAAAACATGGTGACACATATAAAGACATGTTTGCTCAAAAATTTTGTTCAAAAACCTTTTATTTTTGGTGTGCTATTTTAGTTTCCAACCATTTAGACATCAGCCAGTTATCTAAGCTATCTTTTTCTTTTTTTCCCCTTGCAATTATAGTTTCAATGATTACAGTTTAATTGATTAAGTATACATGTATTTGTATCGAAGTCAACTTATATTGGCCATTTCTTAAAACAAAAGAATAAAAGTATGACGTTAAAATACTTCTATTGTTTGTTTGTTTGTTTGTTTGTTTCATTTTACGCCTTTTCCCAGCAGTATTTCAGTCATATAGGCGGGTAGTTTCCTAACCATCGTTCCTGGAGAGTTACACCAGTACTTGACCACCTTCCTTCGCGCTAAACTACCAAAGCATCTCCGGGTGATCGAACACACGCCAGGCAGGTAACTGGATTAGAAGTCACCGACTTTAACCCCTCGACCACAGATGCGGTAAAATACTTCTATATATAATAGAAATGTTTTTATCAAGCTTTTCAGCATTTATATGTTATAATAAAAACAAAATTGTTGATAGGTCAAGAATGACGTTAAGTAAAATAATAATATGATCATAGGTACAGACTGCTCTTCACATGCACGATCTTTTCTGAAACGAAATTAAGATAAATTGCAGGATTCTAAAATTTGTAAATGGGCTATTCCCGCACATTGTCTACTAAAATTTAAGTTAAGTGCGTTGAAAGCACGTCTAGTTGATTTTACAGAAATATTTTGCCAATAGAAAACAATTTTATTAATTTAGCTTTTCATTCTCTAAATTGTTTAAATGATACTATTCTATCTGACCATCTTACCTGAAACATTTAGACTAAAATAAATACGAACATAGACATAAAAATATATGCAATGTATTATAGTTGTTGATATTGTCTTTCTATAAAAGGTTAAGTAAAATGTTTGTAGTGAATCTACCATTAAGTTCTTTACATGTAATGTAACGAAGTAAGCATCTTTTCAAGTACTCGCACCTGACAATACCTACGGTAAGAAAATTACAGCTGTCTCGTATGGTGACTCTTTTTCATTCTTCCAATAAAATTAGAAATTATGTATACACAACCAATATAAAATGTAGTAGTTTTTCAAAGTAGAGTATCGAAATACCTTGCGTTCTCGAGAATGATTTTTTTCATTTCTAGAATAATATTATAAAAACTTCAATTTTGTACAGTGAAAATGACAAAATAATTGATGGTCAAAATGAAGAGCTTTGGATTAGTGGTCCGGGAATCGCTGGGACATGATCAACCCCAAGGCTAAGTTTCTCCGTTACAAATGATCTCAGTCATTGTGTATAAGAGTCATTTGTCTGTTATCGCTGATATGAAGAATACACTTGGGATTAGTAGATGGTCACTCAATGATAAAATTAATAAATTGTGCAAGAAACCGATAAGATGGAACAACTGCTGACATCTGGCTAATATGTATCAAGATCAGCGTTAACACCAACCAATCAAACGTACAAGAAATTAAAAAGTCTTAATTGACATATATATCGTAATATGCAGGTAGATATGTATATATGCAGATTATCCCCGCTTACCTTCCGTTATACAAAATATAAGACATGTTCGGCTTTTCTATGTCTGCAAGATACAAGTAATCAGGATATTACTGAGTCGACCAATTTCTCAAATAACATCTTAACTTATGGCAAACTACGATGCGAATATCAAGCTTTACTGGTGAAGATAATCTTCTCCTTTATGCATTTTGTGAGGAAAAGCAAAATCTTTGGTAGAACCTTTAACCTTCTATAAGTAAGGACAGCTTGTCTGAACCATTTACCTCATATATACGCGAAACAACGCGCTTTCGACCCCCTCCTCTTTTAGGCCTCAAATAGTGAAAAAAATGTCCTATTTGGACCCCAAACACATGTTTTCGTTTGAGAAATGTTGCTTAAAAAGTGAGCACTTTTTCGGCACCGCCCCCATCCAAAAGATACATCAGGGGATTACCAGAAGGGGGATGTGCCCCTTCTGTTTCGGGGGTTTGAAGGAGGGCGGTAGTCATCGCCAAGAAAATTTTGGACTTATGAGAGGCAAAAAATGACCCCAGGTCGATCATAAGGTAACGTATAACCAACCCTGAAAAGCCTTTGACTCTATCTCAATCCATTGAGAAGTTTCAGCACTTTGAAATAAATTTTGATGGAAAAATCAAGGGAAAATAGTGATTTTTGGCAATTTTGAGATGTTCCTTGTTGCCAGTGTAGACTGAGCATGTCGTTACAAATGCAATAGTCCAGTCAACATTTGTGCTAAGTTTGATTAGTATTGAAGCATTTTTCATAGTTTCATAGTAGTTTGAACTTGTAACAGGTGGCTTTTCAATGAAAACGGTCATTTTTCACAATATGCTCATGAGGGAAAGGGTTAATGCTTCGCTGTATGAAAGAATTCAATTTCCGTTGCGACATCACCATATATCACAAGAAGTTCCAATTATAAGCCTAGATTATGATTAAGAGGCAGAACTGTTGTTTTATGAAGATAAACTTACTTTTATGCTTTCAATGGCAAGTTAAGTAAATAGATATGCAAACACTTATAAATTTGAAGGTTTTATAAGAGATAAAAAGGATTAAAATTTAAGTTTGCAAGTTGTACGCATTCATGATTAGTATCGGGAGTGTGTAAGTTATAAAAATTAAATTGTATTAAAATATGATGAAAGATAAAAAGTTTGCTCAAAGAAAATGCAGTTGTAAAAACGCAATTAAATGTAAATTGAGGTTTCCGAATTGGTATTTTGAGACTAATTATAACTGTTGTATGATATAAAATTCAAGTGTTTTAACTTATGTAATTATGGACTTTCAAACAATTTCCTGCAAACAAAGACACAGTAGATTAAGATACAAAAAAAAATGTAGTAACAAACATTATAACACTTCTATTTTCGATATAGCAAAATATCATCCAACTTAAAATAGATTATAAAATAATAAAAAAGGAAATACAATTATGATGATAATTGTATATTCATGTTATTGTATATCTTCAGGTTATGTGGTGAATAAAATTAAACATAAGGAGCCTATTTGAAAAGGTAACAGATAATTAATTAATTTGGTAGCTAGAAATTCTAAATTATGTAATTGTTAAATGTTTCAAAGGGAAATATTAAACAGATACTGTTCTTTTCTGTCGTTGACCTTTAGTGATGCAACCAGTTATAACAATTCTAGGATTTAACCTTAAAAATGTTTATTTATAGTTTTATAATGGCTATATTTATAGTAATACACTTCAGTTTGCTGTCATCATCCACACTGGTACACGTACCTGGTAAAAACTCAACTCTATTTAATATATGTATGGAAAAATTTAAAGATCCTATAACACATTGTTTTATGGTTTTAAATCATAAATATGATGCTCAAATTAAGATTTATCAATATTCTAGGTTCCAAAAAGCATTATTTATAAAGATATTACCGAATTTAACATTTCAATTAAATAAAGGGAGGTAATTTGAAATTTATTTTCTATAAAGTTTAAGTCAAATTTTAGAATAAGAAATGAATGGCATATATTTTAATGATTACATATAATATGCACAAGTATTTGCAGTACACATTTTACATATTCTTCGACGTTTGAAAATTGTTTTATTTGCATATTTATGTACATATATATAATTTCACTTGGTGTAATTAACCACTTTGATCACAACATACAGGATCTTTAAAGCTGTTAAGCTATTGTCATCAATTCAATTCCATTCTTTTATTTATACATATGGCCTGCTCAAATACTATCACATAAATAATACATTGCATGTGGTTATGATCTGACTGTACAATATTACAATCAAAATAAATCATAACATACATTTCATGTAACACTATTCAAACAAACTCATAAACTGTTCTCTCTCTTTAAAAAAGCAATAATAGTACGTTTCGTATTATACATGTATCCTCATTTCAGTTGGCACAAAATCATAATTTCTTGTGCATATTTGGATATTGAAAATAACATTCTGGCAAATTGTGTACGGAGATTACCATACAAAGGGCAAACAATCATAAATGATATTCATTTTCAATTGTAGTTTCACAATAAATGCATACACGATATTCTGTGTCTATGTTAAAATGCCTCCTTTTTCAATCGTTAGGTTGTGTGATGAACATAGGAAATTTGCTCATCATTTTCTAAAATCAAAATCTATAACTTTCATTTATTTTTCAGCTTCAAAACACCATGGCAACGGGGGATGTCTCAAAATTGCCAAAAAAAATCACTATTTTGCATTTTTTTTCCGTCAAAACTGATTTTAAAGTGCTGCAACTTCTGAATGAATTGAGATAGAGTAAAAGGCTTTTCAGCACCGGTTACTAGTTACCCTAACATCAACCTGAGGCCATTTTAGCCTGTCACATATCCAAAATTTTCTTGGCGATGAGGGGAACTATCGCTGCCCTTTAAACCCACCCCCCAAACAGAAGGGGAACATCCCTCCTCTGGCAACACCCTGATGTATCATTTTGATGGGGACGGCGCCGAAAAAATGGTCCCTTTTTTAACAACATTAATCAAACGGAAAACAGTGTTTAGGGCCTAAATAGGTCATATTAGGAAAATACATCAGTTACCCCTTTAATGGATCTGACACACGTTCTAACGGACTTATAAATTTGATGTATTGCCATAAATAGATGATTTTTTATTTCATTTGTGTTAAAAAAATATCATTCAATAAACCTCCATCTACCGAGTCAAAAAGCTGTTTGGATTTAAAAGTTACATAATTATACTGATTTTCCTTTCATACTTAAACATTTATTAACAATATATTATCAAACAAAGGCATTATCAACTGTGTTGTATCCAGCTGTAAATCTTGCTGGAGCTTTTGAGAGCTTACTGTAAACCTCAACATATAATGTTATTCTTATAGTAATTATGAACGCATAAACCTCCAATAATGCTATGCCCTTATATTTATTTTGCTTATTCAGACTTCTCTTTTCGTGCAATGGTGTTATGACTGATATTGCCCATCAATCAGAGAATTTACCACGTGAAAATAATCTCTGAAAAAGTATACATTAACGCTGTAAATTAGTTGTTGGGGTATAATCTTGCCACTGTGAGATCATCAAGCACCTGTATAATACAACTACAGGTTCGAACACCTACTGGATGAACTCGTACGCTAAAGCTAATTTTCCCATCTATCAAAACAGGTGTCCACATGTGCACAAAAAGCCAATTTACAAATTCAAAGATCTATCTGTGTTATATCTCTTTTATTACAGTATGATTTTTTTACATATTAACAGTTTTTATTCAAATTTATACAAACCAAATGTCAATGCGTTTGTTGATGCCTCTCCTAAGCAACAAAATGAAATAATTAAGCAGATTTATTGAGAGTTTATTGACCATCAGCCAAGCAGTCTATTTGTTAATGAACGTTTCTACATACCTTGTAAAAGTTACCAATTTGCAATGTCATATTTGTATGTATGAATTTTCTATTTATGTCTTATTCAATTTAGAAGTTAGGCTTTTAAACTATTCAAAACTACCTGAACATTTTCTATCACGTGCAAAAATACTTGCACTTAATATATCAGCCAATTGAAAATCATCGCAGATTAAACTCTAATTACCGAAGTACGAGGTACTAGGTCAGATTTTTCTATCAATTGCTTTGTATTTAGCTCATCTTTCACACGAGATTTTTGCAGAAACATTGTCTCAGTTTTTCAAGATTTCCACTATATTTAACGTCTGTAAAGCAACACCTCTAAGCAACAATGTCTCCCAAATGCTGCTGCTTTGCAGTGGTTAAACTGTTGTTTGGTATCTTCTGTCTGTAATAGGATTGTTAAAACTCAAATATTTTTAGAAAGTTTCTAACTGAATGCATGTTAGGTTGATTGAAGGGATAGATATGGTGTTCATGTTCACCACACTAACTAAGATTCATTTAAGATAAGAGTATGGTACAGTATAAATATCTTTGTGTATTCTACATGTACTTGGAAAAGCGTGCAAATGCATATTGTTAAAATGTGTCCTTTTTGTTATAAAGGTATTTTATTTATGGTAGTTATTCCTCGGTAAATGTTCCTTTTTTAAAGTAAGTGTTTAACCTTTTCCCTTATATAAGCAAGTTTCGACGGCTTTTTGACCCCCCCCCCTTTTTGAGGCCTGAAACAGTGAAAAAATGTCCTATTTAGACCTCAAACACTGTTTTTCGTTTGAGAAATGTTGTAAAAAAAAGTGACCTTTTTTTCGGCGCCGTCCCCCATTCAAATAATACATCAGGGGGTTGCCAGAAGGGGGATGTGCCCCCTTCTGTTTGGGGGGTTTGAAGGGGGGCGGAGTCCCCCTCATCGCCAAGAAAATTTTGGACTTGTGAGAGGCTTAAAATGACCCCAGGTTGATCATAAGGTAACGTGTAACCAACGCTGAAAAGCCTTTGACTCTATCTCAATCCCTTGAGAAGTTGCAGCACTTTGAAGTAAATTTTGATGGAAAAAATCGAGGCAAAAAAGTGATTTTTGGCAATTTTGAGATGTCCCCTCGTTGCCATGGTAACAGGAAATTTAAGACTGAGCATGTCGTTACAAAGGCAATGGTCCAGTCAACATTTGTGCCAAGTTTGATTAGTATTGAAGCATTTTTCATAGTTTCATAGCAGTTTGAACTTGTTAGAGGAGGCTTTTCAGTGAAAATGGCCATTTTTCACAATATGCTCATGGGGGAAAGGGTTAACAAATGATTTTCGCATCAATGCAAATTGAGTAACATAGTAATATGTATAATCTTAATTAAAAACATCAATCAAAAATCATAAAAAAATCCATTATAGCGTTGTCTCATGTTTTAAGAGTCAATATAAAGTTTCCATATAATTTGGGGTTGCTTTGATAAGTTTTAACTTTCAATATTATTTATGATAAAGAATCTGGAATAATCAAATGCAATATTGGTTATATATTTGTTCATCTTTTTAAATTATCAGTATCTAACGAATAGTTGAGAAAATAAACCTTGGGTTTTAAAATCCTTATTATACTTTTACTTGAATTTTAGACAGAAAATTTTGACTGACAGAGGGATGTTTCAGAATTATTTTTTTATTTTAACATAATTGATAGGAAAATAAAAAGCTCGTCATACATACACTTTTGTTTTGCTTCTGTTTTTGTGATCAAACAATTTTACTTCACATCAAATGATTATGCGCTTTTGATTATATTTCACGAAAGTCTAACTTTTAAAACAGCACATACGTTAAGTATATAAACTGTATAACATATCTGTCAAAAGTTATGTAATATATAAGGTCATGAAAAACCTCACTACTCAAAGAGTTAACAAATATTTATATAAACAATTACGAACTTCTGAGCCAAAGAGAAATTCACAGATAATATAACTCAATTATCAGATCAAACGATTTAACTCCATCGCATGTTATGTGAACTGCTTTAAAAGAAACAGACAAACATAAATATCACAAAGTCACTAATTAATGATAAATATGAAAAAGCTGTTTTACAGAACAAGGCACATTTTAATTTTGTTTAATCATATTTTATTGCTTTCTTCATTCTATACAAATAACAGATAGAATGTCACATGTAAACATAAGATAAAACAGTAACGAACAAATTTACAGTTATTAAATGGATGCTGTAGCTATTCATACAAGGCAAAATGGTCGGTGCACAAGTTTAAACAACATAAGAGAGTTGGCCCTTCCCACAATATATTTTTATAAACTGAATAGCAGACATATATCGTTGAAGTAGCAAAATAAAAAAAGAAAACGGAAAGAAAAATGATGCAGGCTCGCTTTCGTTGAAGGCCACTTTTTAAATTTGTTTAAACGAATTCTGATATATCAAAACATGGTGACACCTGTAAAGGCCTGTTATACTCCAAAATGCTTTTATTTTCATTTTTTAAAAGCCTTTTATTTTTTAGTGTGCTCTTTAGTTTCTAACCAGCTAAACATCGGCCAGTTCACTAAACTATCTTTTTCTTTTGTTTCTTCTTGGCAATTAATACAGTTATAGCGATCAAGTATTTTGTATCTAAGTCAAAATACTACTCATGTTAGTTTTGTTCTAAGGTCATTTCTGATGCATAATGTGCCGTAAAATTACTCCAAAAAATCTTATCTTTATGTTAATCGGATCATCAATAATCTGCAGTTCTGGTACTTGTAGGTCTTTCCTTACAGACTTTAACTTCATCTATTTGTTTGTTACCTAAGGATTTCGAACCCAATGTCGATTAATGTCGGTAACTATACTAATAAACCTGAATCCGCTTTCATTTTCTTTCGATAGTTATCGCAACACCTACTTTTAATTGATAATTATATTCAAAGTAGAGTCATTATTTTTTTTGTTTTGGTTAGAATAACTGGTCGTTAGGTTTTTGATAAAGTAAATGAAGGTAATTTGCGTTAAAATTACAAATTTTACGAATAGGAATATAACACTGTCTTTGAACTAAGCTTTAAAGACAACATGTGATTATATGACAAAAGGACAGCTTTTACCTAGTACATGTATGTGAAATTACATAATCGTTTGCTGGTATCAGTATTTCATGAATCATTTTTATATTTTTGCCGACTTTAATAACGCTTATCAGCCGGCTTCCTTTGTCATGAAATAATCTGTTTTCGAAATGATATGTACTTTCTACATAAACTGTTTAACGTGTTCCATACGGCAATAGATGGTGTAACTGTTACCTTTTTAAAAAGACATCAATGGTTGCCTTATACATGTTCTACCAGCTCATTGTTTTTCAATAGGAAGGAGTCTATTATAATCAGACATACAGATTTC